>NW_027097084.1:0-23922 GCF_019320115.1 Miscanthus floridulus | reverse complement strand
CACCAATGTATGGATTTGCAAAAACTAAAGGAATCAAAGTAAAAGGTAATGGAAGTGGAGCGAACCGCGGGGACGTCGAAGTTGATTGCCATTATCTTGAGGAAGATGAGGGCACGAGTCGGAGACTTGAGGTAACGCTGGAGAAGGGTTCTTGTTGGTTGAGGTCGTGCAGTGGATCGTCGGAGTCGCCGCCGGAAAGAGAAAATGTCAAGAGTGGAGTCTGAGGGTAGAAGACGAGTGTTCCAGAGGAATCTATTTATAAGCCGCTTGGAGTAGGGGTATTTTGGACTTATCTCTATGCCGCGCGCATGTAGGTCGAAGTGGTTCAGATGGATATGGTAACTGTTCGCACGATAATCGGGGGATTGTACAGATGGGTTGATGGCAAGTAATCATGACTTGGAAGAGATATCGGTACAGGATATTTTAATTCTGAAAATGATAGTATTATCATGTTAAGATCTTGCCGATGGGTTATTGTTTCGGTATCTTAACCATAATCAAGGCAAGAGTGGTTGGCGATTGTGCGATATTTACTGAAGTGCGTGAATCAGGATTAGATTTGATTGGATTTGATAACAGATCAGGTTTTGGCTTGGAGAATGAGTTACGGTAATCTGGAGTAAATTTCGGAGCATTAATGGTTTTATACTCCGAAATTGGGGGGCATGTGTTGACACCGTTTTTTGCACGTGTCAAAATGATCGGAGTGGGCTAATCGGCAAGGGGAAAGTTACTGTATACTTTGATAGCCGATGAAAGCCAGCTTGTAAAGATGGTTGCCGATAGCTGGTGATGGTCGATGGAGAGGTTGATTTAGACTCGGGCGTTGCCGATGAGGTTGAAGGTGTCATTGTCGATGCCAATGAAGGGAGGCTTGAAGACTACTGCCGATGAAACAGGGAGTATGCCGATGAAGGAAGACTTGAGGACTACTGCCGATGAAATAAGGAGTATGCTGATGAGGGAAGACTTGAAGACTATTGCCGATGAAACAGGGGGCATGCCGATGGGAAGGAGGACGGTGGGATTTCCATCGTAATTGAGGCGGACAGGGAAATAGATAGGAGTTGATTTCCTTTTCTATATTTGTTAGAGTATGATTCATGTAAGAGTCATGTGTTTCCTTAGATATGGGCTTGGTGTCCTAGTCGTGTTTGGTTGTGTCTCTTTAGATCAGGGTATAAATATAGAGTGAGGGGCAATGTAATTGAAGATATATCAATCAATATCAAAACCAATTTTTACTCCCATTTGCATCTACTTACTTTTCGGCGACTTCGTCAATTTGCATTATTTTCTTTTTATGAGTTCTCTTTGATTCGGCGAGCTGCATCGCTTCAGTGCGACCTTCGGCGATCCTCGAGTTCCGCGTGAGTACCTCTTGGCCGTGACTTCCGGGCGTATCGCTGTTGTCAGGACCAAAGTGCTCGTATCTTCATCCTTGTCGATTAACAGGTCAAATCGACTGGCACGCCTTGGATATCGATTCGGGTATTAGCCCTTTGTGTTTGCAGATCCACTTTTTGCATCAACAGTACCACAGGCTCAAAAAAAATTTTGGACACACCCGATAGAACTCCTAGGTGACGTGGGTCATGTGGTATCTCATTTTGGTCCACTCGGAGATAGTGTTAGGATCGGTCCAAGATAGGTGCACGGTTTGCGCTGAACGTACCATAGGCTCGAAAATTGTTTTGGACTAACCCGATAGAACTCCTAGGTGATGTGGGTCATCTGATACTCGTTTTGGTCCGTTTAGAGATAGTGTTAGTATCAGGTGCAAGATAGGTGCATGGTTTGCGCCAAACGTACCATAGGCTCATAAATCACTTTGGACGCACCTAATGGTACTCCTTTGTGACGTGGCTCAAGTGGAAACTTGATTCAGTCAGTTTGGAGATAGTGCTAATCTTGACTGCAAGATAGGTGCATGGTTTGGGCTTGAACGTACCAGAGGCTAGGAAATCATTTTAGACGCACCCAATTTAAGTTTTAGAAGCACGCGATGGAACTCCTTGGTGACGTGGATCTTGTGGAATCCCGTTTCGATCCGTTTGGCGACAGTGTTAGCCTCGGTGCAAGATAGGTGCTCTGTTTGCGTCAATCATACCATAGGCTTAGAAATCATTTTAGACGCACTCGATGGTGCTCCTAGGTGACGAGGCTCAAGTGGAAGCTCAATTTCGATCCATTTGGAGATAGTGCAAATCCTGACGCAAGATAGATGCACGGTTTGCGCCGAATGAACCATAGGCTCAGAAGTCGTTTTGGACGCTCCTGATGGAACTCCTAGGTGACGTGGCTCAAGTGGAAGCTCGATTCGGTCCATTTGGAGATAGTGCTAATCTTGATGCAAGATAGGTGCACGGTTTGCGTCCGAACGTGCCATAGGCTCAGAAATCGTTTTAGACACACCTAATGGAACTCTTCGGTGACGAGGGTCATGTGGAATCATTGTTTCGATACGTTTGGAGACAATGTTAGCAGTTGGTGCAAGATAGGTACTCAGTTTGCGTCAAACATACCATAGGCACATAAATCAGTTTTAGACTCACCCGATGATGCTCCCAGGTGACGAGGTACAAGTGGAAGCTCGATTCAGCTTGTTTGGAGATAGTGCTAATCCCAACGCAAGATAGGAGCACGGTTTGCGCCGAACAAACCATAGGCTCAAAAGTTGTTTTGAACACACCAGATGGAACTCCTAGGTGACGTGGGTCATGTGGAATCTTCGTTTCGGTCTGTTTGGAGACATCGTTAGTGTCGATGAAAGATAGGTGCATGATTTGCAGCCAAACGTACCATAGGCTCATAAATCAGTTTTGAATGCACCCGATGGTACTCCTAGGTGATGAGGCCCAAGTGGATGCTCGTTTTGGTCTGTTTAGGAGATAGTGCTAATTTTGACGCAAGATAGGTGCACGGTTTGCGCTAATCGTACCACAGGCTCAAAAAAAGTTTTGGACACACCCTATAGAACTCCTAGGTGACGTGGGTCATGTCAGTCCACTTAGAGATAGTGTTAGTATCGGTGCAAGATAGGTGCACGGTTTGCGCTAAACGTACCATTGGCTCGAAAATCATTTTGGACTCACCCGATAGAACTCCTAGGTGACGTGGGTCATCTGGTATCTCGTTTCAGGTCCGTTTAGAGATAGTGTTAGTATCGGTGCAAGATAGGTGCATGGTTTGCATTCAAACGTACCATAGGCTCAGAAATCACTTTGGACGCACCCGATGGTACTCCAAGGTGACGTGGCTCAAGTGGAAACTGGATTCAGTCCATTTAGAGATAGTGCTAATCTTGACTCAAGATAGGTGCATGGTTTGGGCTGGATGTACCAGAGGCAAGGAGATCATTTTAGACGCACCTGATGGAAGCTTAAAACCACGCAATGGAACTCTTCGGTGACGTGGATCATGTCGGAATCCTATTTCAATCTGTTTTTTAGACAGTGTTAGCCTCAGTGCAAGATAGGTGCTCCATTTGCGTCAATCGTACATAGGCTCAGAAATGATTTTAGATGCACCCAATTGTGCTCCTAGGTGACTGAGGCTCAATTGGAAGCTTGACTCGGTCCATTTAGATATAGTGCAAATCATGACGCAAGATAGATGTACGGTTTGCGCCGAATGAACCATAGGCTCAGAAGTCGTTTTGAACGCTCCTGATGGAACTCATAGGTGACATGGGTCATGTGGAATCTCGTTTCAGTCTATTTGGAGACAGTGTTAGTGTCGGTGCAAAATAGGTGCACTGGTTTGTGCCAAGCGTACCATAGGCTCAGAAATCATTTTGGACGCACCCGATGGTACTCCTAGGTGACGAGGCTCAAGTGGATGCTCAGTTTCGGTCCATTTGGAGATAGTGCTAATCTTGACGCAAGACAGGTGCATAGTTTGCGCCAAACATGTCATAGACTCAAAAATCGTTTTGGACACACCTGATAGAACTCCTAGGTGATGTTGGTCATGTGGTATCTCATTTCGGTCCGTTTAGAGACAGTGTTAGTATCGGTGCAAGGTAGTTGCACTGGTTTACGCCAAACGTACTATAGGCTCATAAATCATTTTGGATGCACCCGATGGTACTCCTAGGTGACGTGGCTCAAGTGGAAGCTCAATTCGGTCCTTTTGAAGATAGGTGCACGGTTTGTGCTGAACAGTGCCATAGGCTCAGAAATCATTTTAGACGCACCCGATCGAACTCTTCGGTGATGTGGGTCATGTGGAATGTTGTTTCCATATGTTTGGAGACAGTGTTAGCGTCGGTGCAAGATAGGTGCTTGGTTTGCGTCAAACATACCATAGGCTCAGAAATCATTTTAGATGCACCCGATGGTGCTCCTAGGTGACGTGGCTCAAGTGGAAGCTCGATTCGGTCCAGTTTGGAGATAGTGCTAATCTTGATGCTAAGGTAGGTGCACGGTTTGCGCCTGAACGTACCACAGGCTTGGAAATCATTTTACATGCACCCGATGGAACTCTTCGGTGACACGGGTCATGTGGATCTTGTTTCGATACATTTGGAGACAATTTTAGCGTTGGTGCAAGATAGGTGCTCGGTTTGCGTCAAACATACCATAGGCTTAGAAATCATTTTAAACACACCCGATGGTGCTCCTAGGTGACGAGGCACAAGTGGAAGCACGATTCGATCTGTTTGGAGATAGTGCTAATCCCCACACAACATAGGAGCACGGTTTGTGCCGAACGAACCATAGGCTCAGAAGTCATTTTGGATGCACCAGATGGAACTCCAAGGTGACATGGGTCATGTGGAATCTCGTTTTAGTCCATTTGGAGATAGTGTGAGTGTCGGTGCAAGATAGGTGCACGGTTTGCGCCAAGCGTACCATAGGCTTAGAAATAGTTTTAGACTGCAACCGATGGTACTCCTAGGTGATGAGGCTCAAGTGGATGCTCCTTTCGGTCTATTTGGAGATAATGCTAATCTTGACGCAAGATAGGTGCACAGTTTGCGTGAACGTACCATAGGCTCAAAAATCATTTTGGACTCACTCGATTAGAACTCCTAGGTGACATGGGTCATCTGGTATCTCAGTTTTGGTCTGTTTATAGATAGTGTTAGTATCAGTGCAAGATAGGTGCATGGTTTGCACCAAACGTACCATAGGCTTAGAAATCACTTTGGACGTGCCCGATGGTACTCCTAGGTGATGTGGCTCAAGTGGAAACTCGATTCAGTCCATTTAGAGATAGTGCTAATCTTGACACAAGATAGGAGCACGATTTGCGCCGAACGAACCATAGGCTTAGAAGTCATTTTGGACGCACCAGATGGAACTCCTAGGTGCTGTGGGTCATGTGAAATCTTGTTTCAGTCCATTTGGAGACAGTGTTAGTGTCGGTGCAAGATAGGTGCACAGTTTGTGCCAAGCGTACCATAGGCTTAGATATCGTTTTAGACACAGCCGATGTTACTCCTAGGTGACGAGGCTCAAGTGGATGCTCCTTTCGGTCCGTTTGGAGATAATGCTAATCTTCACACAAGACTGGAGCACTAGTTTGTGCTGAATGTACCATAGGCTCGATAATCATTTTGCACTCATTCAATAGAACTCCTAGGTGATGTGGGTCATCTGGTATCTCGTTTTGCTAAGTTTAGAGACAGTGTTAGTATCGGTGCAAGATAGGTGCATGGTTTGCACCAAACGTACCATAGGCTCAGAAATCACTTTGGACTGCACCCGATGGTACTCCTAGGTTACGTGTCTCAAGTGGAACCTCGATTCGGTCCGTTTGGAGATAGTGCTAATCTTGACAGCAAGATAGGTGCACTGATTTGCGCCGAACGTACCATAGGCTTGGAATCATTTTAGACGCACCCAATGGAACCCTTTAGTGACGTGGCTCAAGTGGAAACTTGATTCTATCCATTTTGAGATAGTGCTAATCTTGACGCACGATAGGTGCATGGTTTCGGCTGAACATGCCAGATGCTAGGAAATCATTTTAGATGCAACCGATGGAAGTTTTAGAAGCATGCGATGGAACTCCTCGGTGACAGTGGATCATGTGGAATCCCGTTTCGATCTATTTGGAGACAGTGTTAGTCTCGGTGCAAGATAGATGCACCATTTGCGTCAATCGTACCATAGGCTCAAAAATCATTTTAGACGCACCTGATGGTACTCTTAGGTGATGAGGCTCAAGTGGAAGCTCGATTCAGTCCATTTGGAGATAGTGCAAATCCTGACGCAAGATAGGTGCACAGTTTGCATCGAACGAACCATAGGCTTAGAAGTTGTTTTGGATGCTCCTGATGGAACTCCTAGGTGACGAGGGTCATGTGGAATCTCATTTTAGTCTGCTTGGAGACAATGTTAGTGTCAACATAAGATAGGTGCACGGTTTGCGCCAAACGTACCATAGGCCCAGAAATCGTTTTGGGCACACCCGATGGTACTACTAGGTGAGGAGGCTCAACTAGATGCATGTTTCTGTCCAGTTTGGAGATAGTGCTAATCTTGACACAAGATAGGTGCACGGTTTGCGTCGAATGTACCATAGGCTCGAAAAATCATTTTGGACTCTCCTGATAGAACTCCTAGGTGACGTGGGTCATGTGGTATCTCATTTCAGTCTGTTTAGATATAGTGTTAGTATCGGTGCAAGATAGGTGCATAGTTTGCGCCAAACGTACCATAGGCTCAGAAATCATTTTTGTCACACCGATGGTACTCCTAGGTAACATGGCTCAAGTCGAAGCTCAATTTGGTCTATTTGAAGATAGTGCTAATCTTAACACAAGACAGGTGCACAGTGCGTCCGAACGTACCACATGCTCAGAAATCATTTTAGACGCACCCGATGGAAGTCTTCGATGACGTGGGTCATGTGGAATCTCGTTTCGATCTGTTTGGAGATAGTGTCAGTATCATTGCAACATAGGTGCTCAGTTTGCGTGAAACGTACCATAGGCTCAGAAATCATTTTGGACACACTCGATGGTGCTCTTAGGTGATGAGGCTCAAGTGGAAGCTAGATTCGGTTCATTTGGAGATAGTGCTAATCTTGACGCAAGATAGGTGCACGATTTGCGCCAAACAGTACCATAGGCTCGGAAATCAGTTTTAGATGCACTCGATGGAACTCCTCGGTGACGTGGGTCATGTGGAATTTCATTTCGATCCGTTTGGAGACATTGTTAGCAGTCGGTGCAAGATAGGTGCTCGGTTTGCGTCAAACTTACCATAAGCTCATAAATCATTTTAGACGCACCCGATGGTGCTCCTAGGTGACAAGCCTCAATTGGAAGCTCAATTTTGTCTATTTGGAAATAGTGGTAACCCTAACGCAAGATAGGTGCACGGTTTGCGCCGAACAAACCATAGGCTCAGAAGTCATTTTGGACACACCCGATGGAACTCCTAGGTGACGTGGGTCATGTGGAATCTCGTTTTAGTCTATTTGGACATAGTGTTAGTGTCGGTGCAAGATAGGTGCATAGCTCTATGAGGACTGACATGATCAACCAACATGGAGGTCAAGGCAAATCAAGGTGGATGTATCTAGATGATAGCTAGGATCAATCTGTTGTAACAAACTAGGAACACAATATGTTAGCCTCGATCACCCTCTCTATAACCCTACCTCTCCTACCTATATAAAGGAGGGATAGGGACCTCAAGCTCGAGATCCATCTTTCACCATTCTAATCTACTCATAGCTAGGAGCCAATAGCCCTTGTAATTGAGCATATGAATACAAGAGCAGTCTCACCACTAGAGTAAGGATTAGCGTGCACCACACCCTGAACTAGTATAAATCCCTATGTCTTGTGTGCTACCATCCGATTTCGTCTACGTGATCATGTTGTTGGATATTACCAGAGCAAAACTATTTGAAACATTGCTTCACCTTCTCTATGAGAGAAAAGGGAAACAATTTCCACTTAAGAGTTTCTTGTGTCATGCTTAAGATGCTTAGGCATGAACACATCTCCTCAAACTCATGCATGTGGTGGAGGGGTTTTCATTTTGTAGCCCGGAGAAGGGTTGTGCCCGAACCATGGCTATCAAGCTAGGGCGGAGTTCACAGTGAGATGAAAAGGTTGGTTTTGGTGGTGGCTTAGGGAACTTGCCCTTTGAAGCAGAAAGGGTTGGATTTGGTGTAGGCTTCATGGTAACAAAGATAAAAGAAAACATTTTTGTTTTTTATAAAAATAAAAGATACAGATATGAGGACGAACTAGGTTCGAAGGAAATACAACAATCGTTCCCCAACAATGACGCTAGAAATCCTTGTTGGTATTTCTTAACGCAAACTGAAATAATCTGCAAGCGCAAGGAATTACCATTGTAGCATTTCACCCAAAAATATATTTAGGGTATCGTATTTTCCACATGGAATGGAGGTACTCCTCTAGCTAGTTTGTCCAAGGATAATACAAGGGTAGAGTCAGTAGAGGTTGAGATGGATTCCTATGGTTTTTTGGGTCTAAGGATAGATAAACTCTACTATTACTTGCTTACTTCGGGCACCGGTTTATACTTGATCTGCCAAGTACCTCTAGCCTGTAGCTCTACGCTAAACACGAACGTGGGAGAGTAGAATGGATGGATAGGGCTGTCACCACCTGTCGCCTACCCCTTAACCATGGGGAATGAGGCAAATGAAGGTAACTTCTAGCTTAGACACCGCATCTATGCTATCGGTTACAACTCTAGCGTTGGCCAAGAACTTCCGCCTTTATCAAGAGTCCTCATACTAGAGTATCCATCACAAGGACGAATGACAAACTCACAAACAAGTAAGAGTAAAGCTTGAATAATCAAAAGACTTTATACCAAAAGAATCACGAACACTCACTTAGCGGGAAAACCCGATGAAGTATAGTGTAGGTGTTCATTGAGGTACAAGGCAGGGGAGACACCGACAAGTCCAGCACTTCCCCGAACTCTCCCTCACATCTTTCTCGACTACACAACTCTAGATAGCTATGGCCTAAACCTTAGAATGGTGCTCTTGGTATTGCTCTTGCTCCTTGAGGTGTTGTGTGAGAGGAGGAGATCTCTCCTATAGGGTCGAGATAGTGGACTAGAGGGGGTGAATAGTCCTTTCTAAAATTAATCACGCCGGCTAACCGAAACAAATGCGGAATTAAAACTATCAGGTCTAGACAAGACTACACCCCTCTATCTAAGTTCTCAAGCACCTTATAAAGATCCTAATTAGGCAACAAAGGTGCTGGGTTAGCTAGAGCTCACCTAACCAATTCTAGGAGCAGGGTCACACAAACCTATGCCACTAGTACTTCAAGCACCGGGGAGCTCCTACACATGCTAATAGCAAAAGCACAAAGCTCCTAAGCTCACTAGCAATGCTCAATAATAAGGCAACTAATGCCAAATTAGAGAGCGCAAATTACTTAGCTACACAAACTAAGCAATGTGACTAACAAGGTTACTCAAACCAAATTAGTCACATAAGGGAGCTACTTCTATGCTACATAAGCAAGAACGTAACTAGCAAGCTACACAAGCCAACTAATTATAAGAGCAACTACACAAGCACAATGTGTGTGAAAGTAAATACAAGCTTGTGTAACTAGGATGCAAACCAACGGGAAGACAAGGTTGACATGATGATTTTCTCTAGAGGTTCACTTGGTTGCCACCAAGCTACGTCCCTGTTGTGTCGACCGCTCACTTAGTGCTTCAGTGGCTAAGAGGTGTTGCACAAACCTCATCCACACATTGGACACCTCAAGAACCTCACAAGCTAAGTGAGGGTAGCTCAATGACACGCTCGACTAGAGTTGCTCTTCGTGATCCCCGTGGGATGAGCACAATCCCCCTCACAAATTCTCCTCTAGGGCACCGCACAATCTTCTCGCTGTGCTTCAATAGAGTCACAAGCAACCAAGCCATCTAGGAGGTGGCAACCTCTAAGAGTAACAAGCACCACTGGCTTGCAACTCGATCACCTAGTGCCACTCGATGCAACGCACTAGAATTACACTCACTCACAATCGGATCACACTCTTGTAAGCACAAGTGAGTTAGAGGGCTCCCAAGCACACCTACACAAGCCATCAAGGCTTAAGGGTGCTCAGCAACCAGCCCAAGTCCGGCCAAGGGGGTATTTATAAGCCCCCACATGAAATAGAGCCATTGGAGCAAAGCTACTGGTTTCTATGAGGGCACTAGACATGGCGGTGCCTAGCACCAGACACTGGCGGATGCCCCTCCCAACTGGTCGAATTCCAATGGCTATTTCAACTAGCCGTTGCAGACCTAGCACCGGACAGGTAGGGGTGGTGCACCACCCAAGGGTGGCAGTGCCCCCGATGGTGCTCGTGCCCATTTTCCTCCCTCTCGAGATTAATGGGGCAGTACACCGGACATAGGGCGGCGGTGCCCATGGCGGTGACCCCCTTAGCTCAACACCAAAAAAGCCAGCCTCGGGAAAAACACGGTGGTGGCACCGGACAGCACCCAGCGGTGCACCGTCCATGCCATGGTGGTGTACACCATCATGTCCGGTGACCACCCTGACTCCAGCTATGCTCTGCTAAGTCTAGGTGAGCACCGGCCTAGGGGTGGCGGTGCCACTGCACAAGGCATGGTGGTACTAGCCCCCAACATGCTGCTCTCGCCCTCAGCCAGCCGGGCACCACCACAGGGGTGGTGGTGCACCAGACAGGTGGTGGTGGTGCCCCTAGGGCACCACTTCGAGCCTGGTTTCACCTCCTTTTCTTCACTAACTTCTTCACCTTTGCAAATGTGCTAACACCACCAAGTGATCACCACCTTATGCACGTGTGTTAGCTTTTCACAAACATTTTTCCAAAGGATTAGCACTCAATTCACTATGCCACTTGATCCTAACATGTATGCAAAGTTAGATCTCTCAAGTGTCACTAGATGACCGATATGCAAATAAGTTTACCCCACTTAATAGTACGGCCATCTATCCTAAACCCAGTCATCAACTTCTCTACATGCCTATGGGGGATATACCCCTGGTACCCACAAGATAGGACATGGGCCGTGTCCCAAAGGTGGCCCAGCCCATAAGATCAAGGTGTGCACTGCAAGGCTACAAGAAGATGTGATTTATTGTATAATACCAAATAGGATATTTTCCTTGTAACCCTACCCCTCAAGAGTATATAAGGAGAGGTAGGGGTCCCATAGTGGGCATCTCCACATATTTCAATGCAATACTGATGGCCAAACCTGTCTAAATCTTGTGTCTTGGTGCTTGTATTACCATCTAGTTTACATGCACCTCCACTGATTTATCTACTACCGTGAGCATACCCCTCGATAGACTACCGACCAGATTTCATCGATAGTGGCGCGCCAGGTAGGGGATGTGCACGCTGATTCTATGGTGAACTAGATGGGAATCTTTACTTTAATCAACGTCGTCGACAACTCGGCATTCAGCGACAACTCGATGCTGGCACGCAACGGATTGCTTTCCTTGGCGAATGGCCGCACGTGCTAGAGTCCGATGCCTTGTCATGCACCTCCAATAGACGCAACACGTGACAACAAGATCAGAGTCAAGCAATCTAAGAAAGCTAAGTCAAGTCGCTTCCTAATTAAATATTGTTATTATACTTTTAGATATACTCGTATGTCTATATGATTTTAGTTGGGAAAACCTAATCGCATCTTTTTGTTGCTCGTGATTTCTGAACTGGATATGTAAGATCATTTCCATGGATCACGACAACCAGCAATTAGGAAAGGCAACCGGTGATAACACGATGTGGAGCAGTGTTTCCACCAAAGATGCTAGTCAACCGTACAAGCTAATTGGAGTAGTTGAAGAGATATACAAGCACATATGCATCTGGATCCCCACCATGCAAGCAACCTCACAGTATCTCAGGCCTGCAAGGAAGATCTTGGACTGCAGCCCTTGCCTCAGTCGGACATGCTCAAGGGTCCTCCCCATGTGGATTGACTCCATCAGGCTCCAATTACGCCCGTTTCGCCTATGACTCCATGTACCCATCCAAGCTGTCAAGCAAGACTGTCCAAGCTATCAAGCGAGCTATCCAAGCTACCAAGCGAACTGTCTGAGTTGTCAAGCGAGCCATCCGAGTCCTAGCTATCAAGCGAGCCGTCCAAACTATCAAGCGAGCCGTCTGAGCTGTCAAGCGAGCCGTCCGAGCTATCAAGCGAGCCATCCAACTCACACCCATCTACTCGGACATCATGACTCATTGACTCCTCTACTTCACTCGGCGTCAATCAAGCCAAGTCATGCTTTAATATTCTTCTAAATATTCCCTAATCCTCATACATCTCTGATGTCTCTCCATGCTATTTTCTCCATAATCATTCACCAAATGACTTTTTCTCCGCGTATACCATCTTAAAGATGGCACACGCTTTTGACTCAATAAATCCTCGAACAGTCATGTTGATGCTCGAATGTTCCTGGAGACGGCCCTGTCTTTGGCTTCTCCCTACATGTGCACGAGCATCTGCCCTCCGTATTACGGGTGGTTGGCAATGGCCCCTTAACGATGCTTTGTTCTTCCTATACGCACACGGGCTCCACGCTCCGCATTATGGTTAATGGGCTAGCCAGGGCTGGAGACTCAGCTACAAACTAACTGTTCGGATGGTTTATATTAAATATAAACACTTCATCCAAAAATGAACATAATGTTCATCTACAACTGATCGCCGAGCTACATATGCTATTTCATCACTACTGATTTTCCTCCGAGTTTCATACATTTTATTTTTACATCATGAATTACCTGTTCCACATATTTTTATTTTAGGGGCCTAGTTCAGTCAATGAGCTTACGCTCAGGTACTAGATCCATCAGGAAGGATAAGAGGATCATCGTCTAGGTGGTCATGCCACCTAGCACTTGGACTTCACCACCGACCAGCTGGTCGGACTGTTCGGCTCATGGATTTCATCGCCGATCAGTTGGTCGGACTGTTTGACTCTCACTTCCATTCAGGCATTCACTTCACCACCGAGCAGTTGGTTGGACTGCTTGGTGCTCATCACCAACCCATTGGTCATATTGCTCGTTGCTTTGGCTTCATCAACAGCTACGCTGAGGACTTGTCAGCTATGCTAGGGACTCCTCGTCCCTTGGCTTCTTCATGCAAGAGTCATCGGCTAAGATGGGGACTCCCTTGGTGTTTGGATTTTGCTATGTCTCATTGGTGTGCTATCAAGTTGCTCCATGCTATTCAGATCAGGGTGCTGATCTTGGGCAGCACATTCGAGGGTCTTGATAAGTACATGACAGATGATGTTGGCAAGCTTTCATTAAAATTCTTTGACCCTGCTACAGGATTCATTTTTTCATCTTCTAGCAGGCTCGGGGACTAAGTGGCTACACTTCACCTAGCGGTGAATGTAGTACTTTTTCTGATTTACCCTCCTTATTGACTAAGGAGTCTAAGTGGCTACACTTCATCTAAGGTGGAGAATTTTCAATTTTTATGTTGAGCCTCTTACATCCTTCTGGCAAACTTTACTCGAGTAAGTCCGAGCCTAGCTCCTAGTTGAACTACTCGTACGCCATTTTCAATAGCTCGGATGCTTGTTTCAATAGCTTGGCTCATAGTTAAATTGGTCGGAAGCCTGTCTCTGGTGATCAATAGCAAGTTGGACAACTCGGACAAGCTCAAGATGGCATTGCTCAAAGGATACAAGGCGCTCGGGGACTAGCTGTCGGGGATATACCCCCGGTACCCACAAGACAAGACATGGGCTGTGCCACAAAGGTGGCCTAGCCCATAAGATTAAGGCGTGCACCGCAAGGCTACAAGAAGATGTGATTTATTATATAATACCAAATAGGATATTTTCCTTATAACCCTACCCCTCTAGAGTATATAAGGAGAGACAGGGGTCCCATAGTGGGCATCTCCACATATCTCAATGCAATACATCAAAACACAAGATGTAGGTATTACGTCGTACTGATGGCCGAACCTATCTAAATCTTGTGTCTTGGTGCTTGTATTACCATCTAGTTCGTATCTCGCGCACCTCCATAGATTCATCTACTACCGTGGGAATACCCCTCGGTAGACTACCGACCAGATTTCGTCGACAACGCCTATGACCGGTGAAATGAAATGCCCTAGGTTATACCTATACCTTGCGCATTGCATTCCATATCCTCCAATGTCGATGCAACACATGCACCAACATGATCAATAATGATATGATCCACTTCATATCATCACGTGATCATATTGGTTCATCGATCTTGACTTCACTTGTTCTTCACCGTTGCTTCGGTCCATCGGCGCCAAGTCATCACTCAACTTGCCCTTCACACTTGCAACTGGTCCATCGAGCCAAGTCATGTCTTGATCTTCTCCACCTTGATTACATGACTCAATGTCATGTCTCATGTGCAATGAGCTCTTTCATCATCACATGTGTTTAATGTGAGCTTTGCAATATCTTCGAGCCATCTCCACCTCCATGGCATATGTTACTCACACACATGTACCTATGGACTAATCATCTGTGTATCTCACATAAACACAATTAGTCCATCTAGGTTGTCACTCAATTACCAAAACCAAACGAGGACCTTTCAATCTCTCCCTTTTTGATAATTGATGACAACTCTACAAAAATATGGAAATTAAGCTCAAATAGATTCATGTTACTTGCCCAAGCTTTTTTACCATGTGTAAATGATTTTGGACAAGTACCACGAACCTGAATTGGTAGTATTAGCTCCCCCTACATATGTACTAGAGTGTTTGGTTTGAAGCTCGCACATATGCATAGATTGGAACTATGGGAGAGTAATTACAACCAATGATGCTAAGGTGTATAGAATAAACCTTTGAAGCGTGATACCAATCGGAGTTGCACTTTTAAGTTCATCCTTAGCACCATGAGTAGATAGACAACAAAAATACTAGAAACCCCGTGAGATCAACATTATAAGCAAGGTTCTAGTACCACGTGTAGAAAAACAAGTCTGGCTACCATCCTATGCATGCTAGTTATCATTTCATCAATCAAATTCTACAACTAGCATACAACACACAATCATGCATATTAAATTTAAAAACTTATGCAATGCAAGCAAGCACATGAATATGCACATATCAAATGCAATCAAACACAAGTTCATGAGCTTGCTCCCCCTACTTGTGTGTTTCTCTTGTCCAAGAATTTTGATCCTTCTCAATTCCTTTTCAATTCCTCAATGTTGCTCCCTCTTTATCCATGTTGGTCCCTCTTTATCCACCATGTCCATGTCCAACCTCTACTTTGTCTCAATCTCTCCCAAAACTTTCATATCTTTGTACAACCTCTCCTCTTTGTCATCAATTTCTATAAAAGGTGTGCTTCTCATTGATGCAGAGGCTTGCATTTGGGGTAGATGGTTGAGGCTTGAATCTTGCATTTTTTATGGACACTTCCAAATATTGGAATGACACCACTTGTGTAGCTCTTAAGAAATATAGGATCTTTCACCTTGATACCAATTGGTGGGGCACCTCCCCCTATGTCATAGCATGGGTCATCCACTTGATAAGTTTGAGCTCTTGTATGAGGGATGCATTATTCACTTGATGATCACTTAAAGTTGAGGATCACTTGTGGAACCACCATCTTGTATGAATGATACCATGTGTAGAGATGTGATACCACGTGCATGATTGATTTGTCAATAAAAACTATTTCTTGAATATTTGCTATCTTCATGAGTACCATTTGTAGGATATCACTTATGAGTTGGTCTAGACATCACTTGTGAATTCTTGATGAAATATTTGAGTCTAGATACCACTTGAAACAAATAAACTAGATATCCATTTGCATTGTTGTTTTGTGCTTGTACTCTTGTCACTATCATGAGCTTCTAGTGTTGACTTGAACTAAATTGATTTGCCTAAGCTTCTAAGTCCAGTTTGAACCAATGACAAGCTTCTTGACACCTCTCACAAGGGTTATCATGCCAATATTGTACTTGTCACTTGTTAGCAATCCAAATTAAATCAAGTACTTGGGTTCACTAGCTCATGAACAAACTCACATGCTTACCACTAGATCAACTAATCATTCAAGTAATAGTGATAGGCTATGAATTTTAAACTTTCATTTGTCATGCATGATCCTAATAAGTATGTACTATATGCACTAACTGCATACTAGTAAGGGATGAAATGATCATGCACATTACAATTATACCTTTGCTATCTTAGAGTAGAGGATAGTCACTAGTTTTCAATTAAGCTCCGCAATAGCAATGTGAAGTCTAATTTATAGCTTGGTGAAGACCAATCATCATAGATAGAGTCCATTCTTCACCCATATGAAATGAGAACCACTAATGATCAAGTGCATTATCATGATGTGGTTAGCTTGCTTCTTCTTTTATCAATGCTTGCATGAGAGAGCTATTTGGAATACCACTTGAATTTTGATGAGTAAATCTCTTTTGGGTGTTGCTTGCTTTTATTGATCAATCCTATTGGTTGCTTCAACTAAGCATCTCAAATGTCCCTAGGATCACCACTTCCATGTTAGCCTTCCAAGTACCACACTTGGTTTACCTACACATAGACAGCAAGCCCCTATACTAGGGAGAAGTGACCCCTCTCCAAAGAACCATTCTTGACACTCACTTGAAATGTCTTGATTGATTGATCCAAGTGAAGGACTTAATTTGATGAGTAACCATGAATATTTCTTTAAGTCCTTTTCTTTCTACTTGTTTAAGTCCTTTTCTTTTTACCAAATGATTTCTAATTATCACTAGAACTCAAACTTCATCTTCATTGTGAGTTTGATAATGATCTTCAACTTGAGTACCAAATGTGTGCCAAGTACACTCCACAATCAAATGGCCTTGTACTCTTTACTTGTCATACTTCTAGCTCATCTCAAAACCAAACTTAGGTACCTCAATCACTTATGAACATGTTTCCAACATGAGGACCTTTCAATCAAAGTGACTCTTGATCAATCCAATAATTGTCATTTTTCTGGCACATTTTGTACTCTTCAATGAAAAATCTATATCTCCCAATCTACAAATTCAATTACCATGAAATTTAGTGGAGCTGTGCTTCACTAAGTCATCTAGCAGCTGTAAAAAATTGGGATTCAGTTGACTTCCAGATTGCTACCAGATTTCAATTCTTCCACCACTGCTACATGCTGAAAACTGCTGCACTATGGCTAACAAGATCCACTCCAAAACCAAAGCATCTCTTATCCAATTCTCATGAAATTTCTAAAGAATTTCATACCATAAGTCTAAAGCATGCATACCAAATTTCAAGCCAATCCAAATAGATTTGATCACTAAAACTCAGACTTGATCTCAGCTAGCTCAGATTTTCAATTTATAACAGATTTTAATCACTTGAGCTATACTTCATCAAATATGAATCAAACTTAAAATCAATTTGCTTTAATACTTTCACAAGACATAAGTCCATTCAATCCACTTACTAAAAGTCATCTCATAAATTTATCCAACTCAAATCCATACAAACTTGATTGCTAATCAATCAATCCATTCAATCATCTCATAGCAAGCAACATATGCATATATATCCAATTGAATCAACTTATATGCACCCAAATGAATTAGATCAATAAAGGGTATACCTTGGTTAGCTCATGATCATCCACTAGCAAGCTTCAACTCAAATATTTGTAAGCCATCAGTAATATCCAATAAATCACCCATAACATGAATTTTGCAGTTGTATGTTGTAGCATTTGGACTTCACTTGTTTTGACTTGGCATTGGGATAGGATATACACTAAGCTTCATAACTTGACTCAACATATGATGAACAATAATAATTCCATCGAATCAAGCTTCCAATGCCGATGGTACCTACACACATTCATCTACTTTTTGATGGTACCCAAACTAGTTTGGGTCCTCTCAGTTAGGTGTAACATACTTAGGCAAAGCCTTAGTATGAATAGCGGGATATTTTTCAATAGCAACCATAGAGGTACCATTACCATCCTTTCTAAGCATAATACTATCATCAATTGAAATAGGTTTAGAAGTATTACCTAGGGGACATAAATTTGCCATGTGTCCCCTTTTCTGGCATGAGTAGCACTTTCTCTTTGATTGAGCCTTTGCTTCCTTGCTCATGTGGTGCTTCTCATTGCCTTACTTCTCCTTGTTTGCTTGAGCCTTCTTCTCAAGCTTGCTTGGACAACCCAAAGCTAGGTGGCCCAATTCTTCACATGCATGGCACTTGATGTGAGCTAAATCTCTCCTCTTTTTGATTCTTGCTCATCATCTTGGCATCTTGAATAAGCATTGGATGCCTTGCTCTTCCACCCCTTCTTGTTCTCTTCTTCATCATCAAGTCACCACCATCATGGTTGATATTGACTTGCTCTTGGGGTGTCTTCTCTTGCTCAACTTGTGGCTTTGGTTGAGGCTCTACTTGTTGCTTCACTCATTGCTTGGTTGGGCACATTGAGGTGAGGTGACCCCAAGTGCGGCACTTGAAGCACTTGACATGCTTGAGCCTCTCTTCTTCCTTCATCTTCTTGAGCTTCTCAATGTTAGGGCATTGATCATAAAGATGACCCACTTCATGGCATCGATAGCACATGGAATGAGAAAGCTTCTCACGTGCTTCCTTCTTCATCTTCTTTTCTCTTTTTCTTTCTCCCTTTGTCATCTTCTTCTTGAAGCCAAGGTCACTCTTGTCACCGAAGTTTCTTTGAGTCTTCATCAAATGCTCAAAGGTGACTTTTGAGTTGTAGCACCTCTCTAGCTTGTTGCTCAAATTCTTTACTTCCTTTTGTAGCTCATTGTTCTCCTTCAAAAGGTTAGTCTCAAAAGACATAGAAGAAGAACAAGCATCTATATGAAGAACATGGCATATCTAATAAATCATCACAAAAGGTGGATACATGCTTCTTGCCTACATCACATGGGTTAGCAACATTATGTGATTGATCATTTGACCCAAGTGATGAGCTCTCACTAGTTTTAGTCTTTTCATTGGAAAGTTCCTTAGTGAGAAAAGCATGGTCTTGTACCAAGTTATCATGAGCAACACTAAGTTCCTCATGAGCCAATTTTAGCTCCTCATGTGAATAAGTAGCAACATAAATATATTCAGGGTATCGTATTTTCCACATGGAACGGAGGTACTCTTCTAGCTAGTTCGTCCAAGGACAATATGGATTCCTATGGTTTTTTGGGTCTAAGGATAGATAAACTCTACTATTACTTGCTTACTTCGGGCACCGTCTTATACTTGATCTACCAAGTACCTCCGGCCTATAGCTCTATGCTAAACACGAACGTGGGAGAGTAGAAGGGACAGACAGGGCTGTCACCACCTGCCGCCTACCCGTCAACCGTGGGGAACGAGGCAAATGAAGGTAACTTCTAGCTTAGACACCACATCTACGCCATCGGTTACTACTCTAGCGTTGGCCAGGAACTTCTGCCTTTATCAAGAGTCCTCATACTAGAGTATCCATCACAAGGACGAACGACAAACCCACAAACAAGTAAGAGTAAAGCTTAAATACTCAAAAGACTTTTATTCTAAAAGAATCATGAACACTCACTTAGCGGGAAACCCCGATGAAGTATAGCGCAGGTGTTCGTTGAGGTTTAAGGCGGGGAGACACCAACAAGTCCAACACTTCCCCGAACTCTCCCTCACATCTTTCTAGACTACACAACTCTAGATAGCTATGGCCTAAACCTTGGAATGGTGCTCTTGGTATTGCTCTTGCTCCTTGAGGTGTTGTGTGAGAGGAGGAGACCTCTCCTATAGGGTTGAGATGGCGGACTAGAGGGGGGTGAATAGTCCTTTCTAAAATTAATCGCGTCGGCTAACCAAAACAAATGTGGAAATAAAACTATCGGTCTAGCCAAGACTACACCCTCTATGTAAGTTCTCAAGCACCTTATAAAGATCCTAATTAGGCAACAAAGGTGCTAGGCTAGCTAGAGCTCACCTAACCAATTCTAGGAGCAAGGTCACACAAACATATGCCACTAGTACTTCAAGCACCGAGGAGCTCCTACACATGCTAAAGTCCTAATGGCTAGAGGGGGGTGAATAGCCTAATAAAAACTTCTACAACAACACTTAACAAAAAGGTTAGACAATTATGAAGAGAAGAAAGTGTTGCGCTAGCCTACTCAAAATGCAAGCCACCTATCACAATTCTAGTTTAGATAGTGTCTATTCACACAATAGCTATGACACTACTCTATGTTAGTGTGCTCTCAAAGGCTAACTAAAGAGCCACACCAACCAAGCATGCAAGCTCTCACAACTAGCTACACTAAAGAGCTTGACAACTAGTTTGTGGTGATGTAAAGAGAGTGATCTAGAAGATTATACCACCATGTAGATGAAGGAACCAATCAATCACAAGGATAAATAATAATGAAGACCAATCACCTCGGAATCAATGATGAACACAATGATTTTTTACCGATGTTCACTTGCTTGCTGGCAAGCTAGTCCTCATTGTGGTGATTCACTCACTTAGAGGTTCACGCGCTAATTGGCTTCACACGCCAAACCCTCAATAGGGTGCCGCACAACCAACACAAGATGAGGATCACACAAGCCACGAGCAATCCACTAGAGTACCTTTTGGCTCCCCACCAGGGAAAGGTCAAGAACCCCTCATAATCACCATGATCGGAGCCAGAGACAATCACCAACCTCCGCTCAAGTAACAACCTCCACTCCAAGCCATCTAGGTGGCGGCAACCACCAAGAGTAACAAGCGAATCCCGCAGCAAAACACGAACACCAAGTGCCTCTAGATGCAATCACTCAAGCAATATACTTGGATTCTCTCCCAATCTCACAAAAATGATGAATCAGTGATGGAGATGAGTGGGAGGGCATTGGCTAAGCTCACAAGGTTGCTATGTCAATGCAAATGGCCAAAGGTATGAGCTTCAACTGGCCATGGGGCTTAAATAGAAGCTCCCACGAAATAGAGTCGTTGTACCCTTTCACTGGGCACAACGCGGGGTGACCGGATACTCCGGTCCAATCGACCGGACGCTGGCCCTTAGCGTCCTGTCACGTGATTCATGCCACGTGTCCCCTACTTCAAATACTGTTCATTAGATTTTAACGGTCATCAGTTGACCGGATGCGTCAGTTAGAAAGTGACCGAATGCTGGACCTCAGCGTCCGGTCGTTTCCAGTAAGGTTTCAAACACGAATTTTCATGACCGGACTCATCCGGTCATGCCCAATCGGACTCACCTAGCGTCCGGTCATACAACATCTCCTCTTTGCGCCTCACGTCAGTGTATGTCAGCACTAACTGGACGCACCCTGCTAGCGTCCGGTCGTTTGACCGATGCTAGCGTCTTCACTGATACATCTGACCGGACACGCCGGTCCAACCGTGGCCAGCATCCGGTCACTCCTAGTGACCTCCGTCTTTTCAGTCTAGGACGCCGGTGGCACCATCGGACTGTCCGCACTCTATGGGCGGACACTCCGCCGGTGGAGTTTCTTACCCTTGCTCCCAAACTTCACCACCCTTGATCAAATGTGCCAACCACCAAGTGTATCACCTTATGCACATGTGTTAGCGTATTTTCACAAACATTTTCAAGGGTGTTAGCACTCCACTAGATCCTAAATGCATATGCAATGAGTTAGAGCATCTAGTGGCACTTTAATAACCACATTTCGATATGAGTTTCACCCCTCTTAATAGTTCGGCTATTAATCCTAAATATGATCACACTCTCTAAGTGTCTTGATCAACAAAACAAAATAGCTCCTATGGTTTATACCTTTGCCTTGAGATTTTTGTTTTTCTCTTTCTTCTTTCCAAGTCCAAGCACCTGATCATCATCATGGCATCATCATCATGTTATGATCTTCATTTGTTTTACCACTTGGAGTGTGCTACCTATCTCATGATTACTTGATAAACTAGGTTAGCACTTAATGTTTCATCAATTCACCAAAACCAAACTAGAGCTTTCAATCTCTCCCTTTTTGGTAATTGATGACAACCTTTTCACAAAGATATGAATTGAAATTCAATTGAATCCATGTTGCTTGCCCAAGCATATTTACCATGTGTAAAAGGATATGGACAAGTTTTATGAACCCCAAATGGTAGCAATTGCTCCCCCTACATATGTGCTAAGAGTTTGGATTATAACTTGCACATATGCTTGGATAGGAAATATAGGAGTCAATGTCTACCAAATGATGCTACGGTATAAAAGATGGACCTTTGAAGGGTGATACCAATCGGAGTGCACCATTATATCATCCTTAGCACCATGGTTAGTTTTATACCACTTGTAAACATACTTTGAAAAGATACCACTTATAAAGACTTACATGGAAATGTAAGTTATCTAGTGATTTCATTTCATCATTCAATCTTACAACTAGCATATATCACACAAGCATGGATATTTGGAATTTTAGAACTTATGCCATGCAAGCAAACATATGAAATGCACATTCAAATGCACCATACAAGTTCATGAGCTTGTTCCCCCTACTTGTGTGCTCAAAATTTTAATTGATCCCTTTCCTTTGTCATATCTCTCCCCCTATGTCAAACTCTCCCCCTATTACTTATATCTTTGTTTCTCTCCCCCTTTGTCATCAATGACCACAAAGGTTCAAAATATAGATAGGTAGAGATTATCAATGTCAATCAATGGGGTGAGGATCATTTTCCCAAATTTGGTCCAATCTAGATCATTTGACAAAGATATTTAACTCGGTTTGATCCAAGGACAAGCTTCTTCACACCTCCAAATAAGGGTTATCTTGTACCATGTTGAGTTAAACACTTAGAGCTCATATTCTAGATTAAACACTAGGTTTACAAGCCCACAAACATGTCATATGCTATCACTAGATCATATCAAGCATAGAAGCAATAGTGATATCATATTAACATCAAATTCTTTTGATTTTCATGAATGAGCCTAGTAAAATTGAACCACTTGAAGGTCCTAGAAAAGATTGAAAGTGTGACTAGATGCACTAAACATGTCCTTAGCAAGGATGTATGTCATGCCAATCAACTTTTACCTTGAATAGCTCGAAGGAGAGGCATGTCATATTAGTGGGGGGTCCATCAACACATATTTGAGAAATCCAATATGTTCAACTCATTCCTTAGCTTGCAAAATCTTTTCTCATCCAATGGCTTGGTGAATATGTCGGCAAGTTGATCTTCAGTGCCTATACTCTCAATGCAAATGTCCCCTTTTTATTGATGATCTCTTATGAAATGGTGGCGGACATCAATGTGCTTTGTTCTTGCATGTTGAACCGGATTGTTGGTCAACTTGATTGCACTCTAATTGTCACATAGCAATGGCACTTTCTTAAACTTGATTCTAAAGTCACTCAAAGTGGCCTTCATCCAAAGTACTTGTGCACAACAACTACCGGCGGATATATATTCGGCTTCAGCGGTTGATAATGCAACACTATTTTGCTTCTTTGATGACCATGAAACAAGTGATCTTCCCAACAATTGACATGTGCCTGAGGTGCTCTTCCTTTCAACCTTGCATCCAGCATAATCCGAGTCGGAGTAACCAACTAGCTCAAGCTTTGCTCCTTTGGGATACCACAAACCAACATTTGGTGTATGCTTCAAGTACCTCAATATTCTCTTTGTAGCCTTCAAATGACTTTCTCTTTGTGAGGCTTGAAATCTTGCACACATTCATACACTAAACATGACATCCGGCCTTAATGCGGTCACATAGAGTAGGCTTCCAATCATAGACCGATACAATTTTTGATCCACAATATTTCCACTTGCATCACTATCCAAGTTACCATTTGTTCCCATTGGTGTGCTAATGACTTTGCTATCACTCATGCCAAACTTCTTGATCATGTCCTTGATATACTTGCCTTGACTTATAAATGTACCATT
>NW_027097083.1:0-60000 GCF_019320115.1 Miscanthus floridulus | reverse complement strand
TTGACCATGCAAGACAATATATATGATTATATATCTCATGACTTCATTCAGTACAAGCTTACATAGTTAGCTAACAAAATAATATTGCATGTACTAGACACTAGATAGACTAGCCCCCTTCTCTGAATTTCTCAAGTACACGTGCCTTTTTTTTTCCTTCCGCAGAAAATGCTATGCACCCTGTTTGTTTCGTCGTAAACGATCGTGGATTATTTACTGTTGGCTGATTTGATGTGAGAGAAAAATACTGTTACAATTTATAATCCACGATCGTATAAGCCCAGCTGAACAGGCTGATGATTATGTCTTTCTAAATCTTTTGAAATGTAGTACTCACGGCCTATTTGGCAGAGCTTGGAGCAGCGCTCCGAGGCCAATTCCAAGAGGATCTTTGTCAAATGTATACGGTGATTTATCATGAAGCAATTATATCTAAAATGAAAGATTAGCTCTCTCATTCATTTTCTGCACAGAGTCACTTTTAATCATTATCCTTGAGAATCACTTTCAGCACAGTAATCACCTCCTTTGAGAATCAAAAGCACAAAAGTTCTACTGAACAGGACCCTAATATGTTATAGTTACAGAATCGGTTGAGCCCCACAATTATTTCTACTAAATGTCCCGAATTGAAATCGTTATCCCAAAATGCGATTGTAATTCCAATATGGATAGATCTACCCATTTAAATAGTGTGTTGTAATTCCCACCGAGCAACCTCTCAGTCACGCATAGCAAGTCAGGCGGCAATTTTTCTTGTCAAAATAAATGCGTGTGCGTTTTCTAGAATTCAAAGCTAGGACCGCTTCTCTCGCTTAAGCCATCTTTACCATCCCACCATTAAGTTGTTTTTTGATATCATTATCAGAACCATTTCTTTTGAATGTTCGGTGATAATGGTTTTCAGTGGTGGATCACATAAACGACTGCATCTGACAATGCATCCATTTCCGACGGTCGGTCTTCTGAAGCGATTGCCTGCGAAAATGCCCATTTTTAATAGCAGTTACTTATGTCAACCACGGTTAGAAATAGGGACATTTTCATTAGGGATGGGAACTGTTTGGCTGGTACATTTCACGGCTGATTTCGGTTGATTCAATAGTGTTCTGTGAGAGAGAATAAGCTGAAGTATGGCTGATAAACCGCCTGATAAATTCAAGTGAACTAGGTCAAGTTGTTATGTCGTCCGCTTCTAGAAAGCTATCTCTAGTAGTGGGCTTTGACGAGAGCCCCTCTAGCTTGCTATACTTGTGGAAACCAATTACCACTACGACTCCTATAAAAAAAAGGGACACCAGGCCTTGTTCACTTTGCAAATTTTTTGAACCCGATAAATAGTACCACTCTCGTCTTATTTGGCAAATATTGTCTAATCGTGGACCAACTAGGCTCAAAAGATTCATCTCGTGATTTTCAACTAAACTGTGTAATTAGTTATTTTTTTACCTACATTTAATACTCCATGCAAGCGGCTAAAAATTGATGTGATGGAGAGAGAGTGAAAAAACTTGGAATTTGGATGGCATCTAAACAAGGCGCCAATGGAAATTGTTTTAGGAGTATCATTGTATGTGCCCCTCTGTATACAATAGGATACACTATATATGGTTGGGTATTATTTTGAAAATCACATTATAAAACATGAGCACTCATAAACATGCATTCACACTCATCGTGATATGAACGTGTGTATACATCCTATCTTTATGAGCACATCCAAGAGATTTAGTTGGCAAATCTAAAAAATTAATGAAATCACCACATGGGCTGAGCACTTTCTACATGGCTCCTAAAATATTTAAACACTTGCGTTATCTAGTCTTGTAGTTATTAGACAATTATGTTTGTCCAATCTCATGACATTATTTCTCGTGATTTATTAGTGAGCTGGTACCAAGAGGGATTTGAAATTGAATCAAATAGATAGTGTGTGTTCATGCTATGCATACATCTTTTTGTGTTGTTGTAAATAGTTTCAACGTTTTTCTGGTATATATGGAATAGGCACGAAACTGCATTTATATACCTCCACACATTGGAAAGGTTCTCTCCTTCTTGTAATAACAGAGGCATGATGTCAAGATCAAGTACGTGTTGAGTGAAGTGCAAAGAGGCTGAGGTCAAATTGCAGAATGAGGGGCTTGGGTAAGTTCTAAGTAAGTTAGCTGTTAGCATTACTAAATTTTTTGAATTTTGCTTAATTAGTATTATAATCTTTGATCTACAATTACCTCAACATTTTATCTATCTCATTTTATGGTAGAAACTAGTATCAATAATTAAGTTCATATCTGAAAGTATTTTGATGTGATGTGATCATGATTTATTGTTACGAGCAGAGCGACGTTCAGTGTGTGTGTGTGTGTGATCATGATTTCCTGCTACCGGGTGTAGCTGCGCACGCACCGGTGGACGTTGGATTCGCTCGAAGATTCGTTTCCGTGTTTCCTTAAATTAGCGCCTCACATTCGATAATCATGTATGAAGCCTGAGAACCTCTGCAAATCTTCTGAATACCGTGTCAGTATGTGTACGGTGCTCCCGCAAGAAACAACACGGAAATCAATGAGTGGACCTTCTACAGGAACTCATGTTTTTTTCACACACACAAAAAAAGATAAATCAGATTATTGCACCGAGAAATAAACAGTGTCCTCTATTTTGAAATGGAGGAAGTAGCTAGGTACAAGTTACATCACTGTCTGCCAGTTAACAAGCAGGAGATTTCCAAACCATACACGTGCTGTTAGAGTGTTTTATTATTATAAGCGCGTGACCGTACTCACCGACACGAGCTAACAATATAGTAGTATTAAGCATATGAAACCAGCTTGCATTGCTTCATCACTAGTTAATTTAAAACTAATTGTATATATAAAAAACGTTTTCGACACGCTTCCATATAAACATGTCTTGTGCTGCCATCGATCGAAGGAGTGTCCAAAAGATGTTTTTTTATAGCGTGAGATACTGAGAATCTGAGACGACGTTGAATCGTTAGTTGATGAAGAAGCTCAAACAAATGAAACCTGGTCGGTTGGTGCGCTCTTGTTTGTCATTTCCATCAGCAATGCCAAAACTTAGCCCAGTACGTACAGTCCATTTAATAACATGGTTTAATAATCAGTAATCCTAGTCAGCCATCTAACCAGCTGAGATAACCATCAAGACCAAAACCTGCGCCATACATGCACCGGGTCGATTGGGCTCGAGCCTTCCTACCGCAGTTCGAAATGCGAAGCCCCTTCTACAAAGATTAAAACTAGATATTAGAGATACAAGGTGATGAGAAAAACCCCATCTAGTAGTACTTCCTAGATCTGCCTTACCTAATGGTGTCTTTTTGGTTCAGCTAATAACAAATTACAGTCAAATAAAATTTAGTTTATTTCTTTCCTCATTTAAACTAGGTAAAATGCCATTCTAGCTCATTTAAACAAGTTTTTCAATCGACCCAATAACCCAAAGTAATTTGAACTTACATCCCTAGAGCAAAACCAATCAAATCGCAAGCACCGGAAAGCTCCGCTGCTGCCTAGACAGAGGCACTGAAGAAAACGGTCGAGAGGACCCCGCAGTCAGTCTTCAAGCACCCACCGGAAAGAAAAGCTCCGGCGGTGTGGCGTTGCCAAGCATTGGAGAATGCAGCGAGCGTGAAACAATTCTGCAAAAACAATTCTCACCCATCGGATAACTCTGGTGATATCGGGACAGTAGCATCAGAGAAAGCATCGGTGCCCAGCAGTTCTATAGAAGGTTTGGTGGTCACCGGATCTCTCCGGTGACAGCGCCGGAGTAACATTGGAGAAAGAATCACAGGCTAGCAACGATCGACAACATCTATTCAACGTGGCAAGGCACTGGATGTCTCCGGTAACCCGACCGGATCTTTCCGATGAGTCTGCAGAAGTTGCAGCCTTTGCCCAACAACTATATTTCGAGGGGAGCCTAATATACCCCCATAGCTGGCTATTTGGGGTGTGTTGGAGCTTAATGAAGGTATAGGAGGCTGAGGCTCTTCTCTAGTTGCTTTAGTCACCAAAGTGCTTAAAGATCACATATGTGATTAGTGTAGATGCTTTGTAAAGTGTTTAGGCTAGTTAGACTACCACTTTAGTGCTTGCTCTAGGTTTACGCTAAGTGTTTACTGAGGCTTGCATACCTCTTACCACCCGGTACACTGGTAGAGAAATGACCTTTCATCCACTTCGATTTTGGGCTTTAGTCTCGGTATTTTTTGCGTCCGGGAGTAAAGGAAGAATTAGTCCCGGTTGGAGCTATCAACAGGGACTAAATGCCCCTGTCCACGCTTTCGCAGCAAGCCACCTTTAGTCCCGGTTGGTGTTACCAACCCGGACTAAAGGTCAACCTTTAGTCCCGGTTGATGTTACCAACCCGGATTAAAGGTTTCCCACCCGGGACTAAAGGTACCCCATAGGTCAATTCAAAAGGAGAGTGTCCAGGACCCTGTCACATGTGGCATACAGCTGAATTGGTAAGGAGTTTATGCGCGAGGAAAGAGGTCCTGGGTTCGAATCTCACACATCGCAAGAGAGGTCTCCCTACAATTTCGTTTATTTTTTCTCCTGAGGATGGACCTTTAGTCCCGGTTATGTGACCCGGGACTAAAGGCCAGGACCTTTAGTCCCGGATTCGTAGTCCCGGTTGAGAAACCGGGACTAAAGCCAGTTTCCAACCGGGACTGCAACCCATTTCTCTACTAGTGGTACTTGCATGCACCATTGCTAATACACTAGGGCCTTGTAGTCTTGCGAGATCCTTCAATGTGTGGAGAGGCCGCTGAGCATGTACGAAAGGGCCATGCATTGACCCACGATGTTTTGGCTTAAACACAATAGTGAAGACGGTGGGGAGCGATACGGAAGATGGCCACCGGGGTCCACTTGCGCGTGAGGAAGGACCATGGGCTATTTACGGAGTTACCCCACTGGGAGCTTGGGTCGGGTATCCTTGTGAGTGGCTCCAACGAGGATCAAGGAGGAGCATGAGCTTCTTGATATCACATTTAAGCATCCCACTTTACTTGCTTACATAGGTTGTGTGCTTACCTTTCTAGTTTAGCTTGTTAGGCTAGTTCATAGGACTAAAATTTAGATTGCGTAAGTCTTTTGCAGTAAGATAGCAACACTTAACAAAACCTAGTTGCACATTTAGATAGAAATCTTGCATAGGTTTTGATAAGTAGAATTAGAGGCCATTTGTTTTTACAAGGAAAAAAAATCCAAATTACTTCCTCCAAGTTTGGCCTATTCAGATAACCCACTAAACTAACATTTGGTTCAATTTATTTCCTCCAACTATTTTATTGGTCTAGTTTAAATTTGTTATTTTTTGTCTATGTATAAGTTAAGTTTTAATATAATTTTTTTGTGATGTGATAGAAGACATCATAAGTTATGTTAAAAAAATATATCTTAACTTTTGCCACTTTTTTGATAGCTTAGGAAATTTAGTGATGAATTAACACTAGAGATATAATATCATACAAAACATAATGATGAAAACCTTTCACCTCAAAAAAATTGAAACTAAAACGCAATTTATACATAGAGGAAAAAAACAAAATTCTTACTAAGGTGTAAATTAGATCAACTTAAATAGTTGGAGGAAGTAGATTGAATTAAATGTTAGTTTAGAGGGTTATCTGAACATAGGCCAAACATGTTGACAGTAATTTAGACTTTTTTTTCTTTTTTATAAATTATAATTTACTCTCTTCTATTAGGTGTCATGATCCCTTCACGGTCCATATATGCAAGGAACCATATATATGTGTTGTCATCAGATGATATATATCCCACGCTGCAACATTGCATACAAGGTCCATGCATGTGCATGGGGTCTTTCTTGTCCTTGGAAAATGTTCACCGACACGAGCGAGCAATATATAGTAGGATTAAGCACCCATCAAATCAGCTTGCTAAACTAACGAGAAAAACACACGACATATATATGGCAAAATTGGCTAGCGGACACCCAAATTGGTGGTCATTTGCTAACGGACACCCAAGGTGGAGCTGTTTGCTAAAACACACTCTGGTTTATTGCAATTTTACCATAGGACACCGTGCCCCATATTTTATTCATTTGCACCGGTAGAGGAGAGAGAAATTTTCAATATAAACATCCGGTGCCCCTGAGCAACATTTGGGTCCAACCCAAACCTGGTCTGGTTGGACTAGATAATAATCGGCCCAGACCTCGTCTCACTCTCCTTCCCCGTCTCCGCGATAAAGGAAGCGGCAGCGACGGCGGGCAGGCGGGCACGGCGTTGGCGGGCGGGCATCGTCGATAGGAAAGGGCAAGCAGAGGCCGGTTCAAGATGGCGACAGGCTCGGGCGCTTCGTCCTCGACAGCTTCGCGTGGAATGAGAGAGGCACAACCACTGTGCCCTTTCTACAGGATGGCGACCGTTGTGGAACGGACCTCTAGAACCCAAAATAACCTAGACAAGCACTTCTATATTTGCAGGAATCAGGACTGGGTGAGTTATTTTCATTTCTTTATTGTCCATTTTGGCCTTTTCAAATCCTGATCTAGAGTTTCATCCCAATCTTGTGTTCTTCGGCGTGAACAGGGCAACGACCAGTGCGCTTTCTTCATGTGGAAGCTATCGAGCGCAGGAGATGGCATGGATGTTGCTGCAGCGAGGGTAGGCTTGAAGGCTTTGGACAATTCTCTATTGAACCTGACCAATGTTGTATCTACTCAGACGACTGCTATGAGTAGAATAGTTGGAGAGCAGAGAGTGAATAGGTGGATGAATGTGGCCAGTGTGTTTGTAGGAGTTCTTAGCTTTGTTGCCATGTGCATGTTGGTGTATAACAATGCATGAACTTGGCTTTGTAATGTTTGTGAAATGAATGAAATGCAGTTATCTGACATTGCCAAGTTTAATACATTTTCATCATTACCAACTTCAATACAACAAGCAACATTAGCATCATAAGGTAGATGGCATAACAAGCATACCAAGTTCACTAGAATACAATACCAAGTTCACTACAATACCCAGTTCACTACTATACCAAGTTCAATACATTACAAGTTCTCAAGCTAAATGGCCCTCCAGTTGTCTTTGTTTGTTCTGGTAGTGCTCATATGCCACAGAAGCTATAAAAACACAGAAAAGCACAGAAGTCACAGAAGTCGTAAAATCTTTCTTCTCTTTCAGTGTTGCTTGTAGTGCCTAGAAGTCCATCAGGACCCTCTTGCTCCTAATGCCAGCTCTTGGATTGGATATCAGCTATGAACTAGCCTAACTCCTAGTCAGTGGCCTTGGGCTATCTGCCACTTGGTGTTTGGCCTGGGTCCTAGTGACTAGGGAGTTTGGAACCCTGCAACATGAAACATGTGGTTAAGATGTAGTAAACTAAGTGAAAAATGAAGGCAAGAGATGGATCACGCATTGCGTAGCTTGTTTAGGAGGTGTAGGGTCAACATGAGTTGCCTTCTTCTTCTTGGGTTGTTTCCTCTTGGAGGAGGCCTTCCTCTTCTTCTTCTTAGATGGATCATCTGTGGTCTCTATAATCTCAATCACTTTTGGCTTGTAAGTCCTCCTATTCTTTGGTGGTGCAGGTGGTGGTGCATCAGGGTCTTGGACAGTTTCATTATAGGTTTTCTGGAGGTGGCCAAATCCACCACACCTTTTACACCTTCTCTTGCCCTTGCTGCTTGACCCACCTTCTTCAGCATCAACCATCCTTCTTTTCCTTGGCCTTCCTGCTACTCTATTACATTGAGGAGGAAGGAGTTTGAAGCCAATGTCCACCTTTTCCCATTCTTCCTTGTCTGGCATAGGTGGCACAGCAGTTGCATAAGCTGTTTTGAACATTTCTATAGAGTAGTAAGGGTCCACAAAGTCCTCCAATTCTACCCTCCTTGTGTCAATGAAAGCTATGGCATGCACACAAGGCAAACCAGTTAACTGCCAACCTCTACATGTGCACTCTTTCTTTTCTAGATCAACAATGAACCTCCATGGAACCAGGTCCTTATTCACACCTTCTACTTCTCCCACCATTGGGCCACTCCTGTTAATGGTGTACCTTTGATTTCTTGTTTTGTTGTGTAGTTCCTTCATGACATGAGGCAAAACCTTAAACCCAGACAACTTTGAGGCCAACTGCCCTCTTGTGCAAAACCTCTCCATGATCAATTGCCTTATCTTGTCCATGAGTTCTAGAACAAGTAAGGACTTTTCTTCCCTGATCCAACTGTTGAAGGTCTCAGCTATGTTGTTGGTGACATAGTCACATTTGCATGTTGTGCTGAACTTTGACCTTGCACATAGATGTTTATGATTGTCCATCAGCCAAGTTGTTGCCTTTGGGCATGCCTTAAGCATCTCATTCCAATGTCTATCATGGGTTGTTTGCCTATAGAACCTTGATGCAGACCACAAGTTCCTTTCAAACACTTCACCCCTAAATCTCATTTGGAAATTCTTCACAAGATGCCTCATGCATTCTCTGTGCTCTACACCATTTGTGAAGACTTTGGTAACTACCTTATCTATTTCTTTGCCTGCATCATTTGAAATAAAAAGACCAGGTGGGAAACCAATAGCCTTGTTGAAGGGTCGAGATGGCGATTAGAGGGGGGGTGAATAGTCCTTTTTAAAACTTAATCACGTTGGCTAACCGAAACAAGTGTGGAATTAAAACTATCGGTCTAACTAAGACTACACCCCTCTATCTATGTTCACTAGCACCTTGCAAAGATACTAATCAAGCAACAAAGGTGCCGGGCTAGCTAGAGCTCTCCTAACCAATTCTAGAAGCAAGGTCACACAAACCTATGCCACTAGTACTTTAAGCTACAAGGGAGCTCCTACACATGCTAGTAAGCAAAAGCACAAAGCCAACTAAGCTCACTAGCAATGCTCAATAACAAGGCAACCAATGCCAAATTAGAGAGCGCAATTACTTAGCTACACAAACTAAGTAATGTGACTAACAAGGTTACACAAATCAAATTAGCCACGCAAGGGAGCTACTTCTGTGCTACACAAGCATGAAGGTAACTAGCAAGCTACATAAGCTAACTAATTACAAAAGCAACAACACAAGCTTAATGTATATGAAAGTAAACGCAAGCTTGTGTAACGGGGATGCAAACCAATGGGAAGAACAAAGTTGACACGATGATTTTTCTCCCGAGGTTCACGTGTTTGCTAACACGCTAGTCCCTGTTGTGTCGACTGCTCACTTGGTGGTTCGGTGGCTAATTGGCATCACCCACCAAGCCTGCACGTCGGGCACCGCAAGAACCTACCCCGAAAGTGAGAGTAGCTCAATGACACGCTTTACTAAAGTTGCTCTTCGTGGCTCCCGCGGGGCGAGTACAATGCCCCTCACAAGCTCTTCTCTGGAGCGCCGCACAAGCTTCTTGTGGGCTTCGACGGAGACCACCACCAAGCCGTCTAGGAGGTGGCAACCTCCAAGAGTAACAAGCACCACTGGCTTACAACTTGATCACCTAGTGCCACTCGATGCAACCTCATGATGCAATCGCGCTAGAATCGCTCACTCACACAATCGAATAATCACTATCAAGTATGTGTGAGATGGAGGGCTCCTAAGCACTCTCAAGCATGGACACAAAGTCCCCCAAGGTGCTCCGCACCTGCCATGGCTGAAGGCCACTTTTATTTATAGCCCCAAAGGCTAAACTAGTCGTTACCCCTTTACTGGGCAACTGTCGGGTCGACCGGACGCTCCGGTCGTGTTGACCGGATGCTGGACCTCAGCGTCCGGTCGCTCGATGATGGCCACGTGTCACCTACGTTCAATGGCATTCTTCCTATCTCAATAGTCATCTTTTGACCGGACGCAGCAGCTTCAACTGACCGGACGCTGGACCCTCAGCGTCCGGTCGTTTATAGTAAGGTACCGACCTTGACCGGACGTTTCCGGATGCATGTGATCGGACGCAGCCAGCGTCCAGTCATACTTCAGCTCCTGCGTCACCATGCATCAGCCTAACCGGACGTGCCCTGCCAGCGTCCGGTCACTTCCAGTGCCAGCGTCCAATGCACTCTGTGAGACCCTCTTTCCTGTGTAGGGCGCCGGTGGCACCGTCGGACTGTCTGCACTCTACGAGCGGACACTCCGCCGGTGGAGTTTCTTCACCAAGTTGATTCACATCAACTCCAACTCCATCTCCTTTGTAAATATGCCAACACCACCAAGTGTACACCACTATGTGTATGTGTGTTAGCTTTTTACAATCATTTCCCAACGGATGTTAGCCACTCAACTTGCCACCCCACTCGATCCTAGCGACGATACAAAGTTAGATCACTCGAGTGGCACTAGATGACCGATATGCAAACAAGTTTGCTCCTCTTGATAGTACGGCCATCTATCCTAAACCCGGTCATAAACTTCTCTACACACCTATGATCGGTAAAATGAAATGCCCTAGGTTATACCTTTGTCTTGCGCATTCCATTCCATCTCCTCCAACGTCGATGCAACACATGCATCAACACGATCAACAATGATATGATCCACTTCATATCATCACATGATCATATTGGTTCATCGATCTTGACTTTACTTGCTCTTCACCATTGCCATCGTCCATCGGCGCCAAGTCTTGCTCAAGCTTCACCGCCACGCGGTCCATCACTCCAAAGCCTTCGACTTGCCCTTCACGCTTGCAACCGGTCCATCAAGCCAAGTCTTGTCTTGATCTTCTCCACCTTGATCACATGACTTAATGTCATGTCTCATGTGCATTTAAGCTCCTTCATCATCACATGTGTGAGCTTTGCAACATCTCTAAGCTATTTTCATCTTCATGGCATATGTTGCTCACACACATGTACCTGTGGACTAATCACTTGTGTATCTCACATAAACACAATTAGTTCACCTAAGTTGTCACTCAATTACCAAAACCAAACAAGGACCTTTCAATCTCCCCTTTTTAGTAATTGATGACAACTCTACAAAGATATGGAAATTAAGCTCTTTTGGATTCATGTTGCTTGCCCAAGCAATTTTACCATGTGAAAATAATTTTGGACAAGTACCACAAACCCAAAATGGTAGTATTAGCTCCCCCTACATATGTGCTAGAATGTTTGATTTGAAGTTCGCACATATGCATAGATTAAAATTATGGGAGAGTAATTACTACTAAATGATGCTAAGGTGTATAGAATAAACCTTTGAAGCGTGTACCAATCGGAGTTGCACCTTTAAGTTCATCCTTAGCACCATGGTTAGCTAGATATCAGTTGGCAATAAAAACACTAGATACCTTGTGAGATCAACATTAAAAGCAAGGTACTAGCATTACTTGAAAAGCATACTAAGTGTCTAGCTATCATCCTATGCATGCTAGTTATCAAATCATCATTCAAGTTCTACAACTAGCATACACCACACAAGCATGCATATTGAATTTGAAAGCTTATGCAATGTAAGCAAGCACATGAATATGCACATTTCAAATGCAATCAATCCAAGTTCATGAGCTTGCTCCCCCTACTTGTGTGCTTCTCTTGTCCAAGAATTTTGATCAATCTCTTTTGTTGAATGTTGCTCCCTCTTTGTCCATGTCCATGTCCAACCTCTATTTCTTTTATATCTCATCTCCCCCCTTGTACAATCTCTCCCTCATTCAATCAAGCTTTCATATCTTTGTACAATCTCTCCCCCTTTGTCATCAATTTCCATAAAAGGTGTGCTTCTTATTGATGCAAAGGTATGCACTTTGGGGTAGATGGTTGAGACTTGAATTTTACATTTTTGATGGACATTACTTGATTGTTGGAATGACACTACTTGTAGATACCATTTTGAACTTTTAACTTGTACTACTTGTATCTTATCATTCTATGTATGGGTCATCCTTTTTTTACACTTAAGCTCTTGTCGGTGAGGGATGCATTTTTTATTTGATGATCACTTAAAGTTAAGGATCACTTGTGGAACCATCGTCTTTTATGGTTGATACTATGTATAGATACCACTTGTAGGAAGTGAATACTATTTGAAAGAATCTTCTAGTATGGAACCACTTGTTTGATTTATCAATAAAGACCATTTCTTGAACATTTGCTATCTTCATGAGTACCACTTATAGGATATCACTTGTGAGTTGATCTAGACATTATTTGTAGATTCTTGATAAAATACTTGAGTCTAGATACCATTTGAAACAAACTAGATATTCATTTGCATTGTTGTCTTATGCTTGTACTCTTATCACTGTCATGAGCTTCTATGATTGACTTGAACTAAAATGATTTGCCTAAGCTTCCAAGTTCAGTTTGAACCAATGACAAGCTTCTTCACACCTCTTGCAAGGGTTATCTTACCAATGTTGTACTTGTCACTTGTTAGCAATCCAAATTAAGTCAAGTACTTGGGTTCACTAGCTCATGAACAAATTCATGTACTAACCACTAGATCAAGTAATCATTCAAACAATAGTGGTAGGCTATGAATTTAAACATTTCATTTGTTATACATGATCCTATGAAGCATGTACTATATATACTAACCACATACTAGTAAGGGATAAAATGATCATGCATATTTCAATGATACCTTTGCTATATTGGAGTAGATGATAGTCACATAGATTTCAAGTCATTACTCCAATTCGCAATGTGAAGTCCAATTATAAACTTGATGAAGACCAATAGATACCAATTTGAATTCCCTTCTTCACCCATATGAAATGAATACCACTAATGATCAAGTGCACTTTCTTGTTGTGGTTGACTTGCTTCATCTTTTGATCTTTGCTTGCATGAGAGCATCAATGTGAAAATACTACTTGAAATACCATGATTAACTCTCTTTTGGGTGTTGCTTGCTTTTCTTGATCAATCCTTTTGATTGCTTCAACTAAGCATCTTAAATGTCCCTCAGATCACCACTTCCATGTTAGCCTTCCAAGTACCACACTTGGTTTACCTACTCATAGGCGGCAAGCTCCTACACTAGGGAGAAGTGACCTCTCTCCAAGAACCATTCTTGATACTCACTTGAAATGATTTGATTGATTGATCCAAGTGATGGACTTAACTTGATGAGTAACCTTGATTCCTTCTTTAAATCCTTTTCTTTCTTCTTGTTTAAGTTCTTTTGTTTCTACCAAATGATTTCCAATAGTCACTAGAACTTAAACTTTAACTTCATCTTGAGTTTGATCTTGATCTTCCAATTTGAGTACCAAATGTATGCAAAGTACACTCCACAATCAAATAGCCTTGTACTCTTTGCTTGTCATGCTTTTAGATCATCTCAAAACCAAACTTAGGTACCTCAAACACTTGTAAACATGTTTCCAACTTAAGGACCTTTCAATCAAAGTGACTCTAGATTAATCCAATATTTGTCACTTTTCTAGCAGATTTTGTACTCTCCAAAGACATAAGCATATCTCCCAAAGTACAAATCCAAATATCACGAAATTTGGTGGAGGTGTGCATTACTAAGTTATATAGAAGATGTAAAAATTTGAGCTTCATTTGACTTCTATATTGCTACCATATTTCAATTCTTCCTCCACTGCTATATGCTGAAAACTGCTGCACTATAGCTGACAAGATCCACTTCAAAACCGAAGCATTTCTTATCCAATTTTCATGAAATTTCTACATCATCTCATACAATAAGTATAGAGCATGTACACCAATTTTCATGCCAATTAAATAGGTTTTGATCATTCAAACATGGCTATGATCACAGCTAGCTTAGATTTTCAATATAGGACAGATTTCAAGCAATTGAGCTATACTTCATCATGTATGAATCAAATTTGAAACTAACTTATTTGAATACTTCCATAAGACATATATACATTCAAATCACTTACTAAATGTCATCTTATGAATTTATCCAATACAAATCAATCCAAACTTGATTACTAGGCAATTATCCATTCAATCATCTTATAGCAAGCAACATTGCATATTTATCCAATTATATGCATCCAAATGAAATGATCAACAAGAGATATACCTTGGTTAGCTCATGATCATCCAACTAGCAAGCTTCAACTCAAATATTTGCAAGCCATTAAATAATCCAATAAATCACCACAACTTGAATAAGACACTTGTATGTTGTAGCACATTTAGACTTCATTCAATTTGTCATGGCATTGGGATAATGATGTGCACTAAAGTTCATAACTTGATTCAACATATGATGAACAATATGAGATCAATTGAATCAAGTCTCTAATGCCGATGGTACCTATAATCAATCATCCACTTTTTGATGGTACCCAAACAAGTTTGGGTCCTCTCAAGTTAGGTGCAACATACTTAGGCATAGCCTTAGTATGAATAGCGGGATGTTTTGCAATTGCAACCAATGAGGTACCATTGCCATACTTCCTAAGCATATTATTATTATCAACAATTGAAATAGGCTTAGAAATGTCACCTAGGGGACATGAATGTGCCATGTGTCTCCTTTCCCAGCAAGAGTAGCACTTTTTCTTTGCTTGAGCATTCTCTTCTTTGCTCATGTGGTGCTTCTCATTGCCTTGCCTCTCATGGATTGCTTGAGCCTTCTTCTCAAGCTTGGTAGGACACTTGGAGGCAAAGTGTCCCATATTTTCACACTTGAAGCACTTGATGTGAGCATAATCTTCATTCTTGCTCATCATCTTGGCATTTTGAGTTTGCATTGGATGCCTTGCCTTTTCACCCCTTCTTGTTTTCTTCTTCTTTATCATCAAGTCACCACCATCTTTATGGTTGATCTTGATTTGAACTTGGGGTGTCTTCTCTCGCTCAACTTGTGGCTTTGGTTGAGGCTTCACTTGTTGCTTCACCAATTGCTTGGTTAGGCACATTGAGGTAAGATGACCCCAAGTGTGGCACTTAAAGCACTTGACATGCTTTAGCCTCTCTTCTTCTTTTATATTCTTGAGCTTCTCAATGTTTGGGCAACCATTTGCAAGGTGTCCCGCTTCATGACACCGGTAGCACATGGTATGAGAGAGCTTTCTTTGTTGTAGCTTCTTCATCTTCCTTTCTCTCTTTCTTTCGCCCTTTGTCATCTTCTTCTTGAAGCTAAGGCCACACTTGTCACCATAGTTTCTTTGAGTCTTCAATATATGCTCAAAGGTGACTTTTGAGTTGTAGCACCTCTCTAACTTACTGCTCAATTTCTTCACTTCACTTTTGAGCTCATTGTTCTCCTTTAAAAGGTTAGTCTCATAAGACATAGAAGTAGAACAAGCATCTATTTGTGAAGAGCATAGCATATCTAATAAATCATCACAAGAGGTGGATATATACTTCTTGCCTACATCACAAGGGTTAGCGATAGTATGTGATTGATCAATTGACTCATGTGATGAACTCTCATTGTTTTTAAGTTTCTTTGTAAATACTTTAATGAGAGAAGCATGTTGTTCTAATAATTCATCATGAGATGCAAGTAGTGTCTCATGATTCAATTTAAGCTCATCAAGTGAAGATTTATAAGCATTATGTAATTTCTTATGTTCTTCACAAGAGTTCTTTATAAATGAGTTTTCATTTTCTAATTTCAATGTTTTAGCTTTCTCATTTTCTAAAGACATGGTCATGCTAGCAAGTCTACTAACAAGCTCATTATATGAATCAACATGATCAACCACATCATCATTTGATACCTTGGTATCACCTTGTGACATGAGACAATGTGGTGTAGTGGATGGGCTTGTAGTAGCATAATCATGGCTTGAGCATGAACCATCATCACCATCAAGTGTGCATGGGGTAGCATCATCACTTACAACACTTGTGGCACCATCATCAACCTTGTCAAGTGAACTTGTAGTTGATCGATCATCATCATCACTTGACCATGAGGTGGAGCAATCTTTCACAATCACCATATTATGGTTATGCTCAACGCACTCATGCACCTCCTTCTTGGGCTCATCCTCCTTCTTGAATTTGCCATCATCCCATGTGGAGGAATCACTGAAGGTTTCCTTGATGGACTCCCATATCTCACGAGTGGTCCCCTTGTAGTTTACTTGCTTCATCAAATCAAAATGTAAAGCATCCAATAGAAAATAACAAGCATGTGCATCAAATTCATAGAGGACTCTTTGAGCTTTGGTTAGAGTTCTATGATCCAAGACATGGGTGAGACCACTAGTGACAACCCACCAAAATTTAGGTCCCTTTACACAAAAATGATCAAGCATGTGATTTTTCCAAAGTGCAAAGTTTGTGCCACAAAAAATATGTGCCTCACAAACATCTAGCCCATTAGATGCCATCCTCTCGGGTCGGTGAAGACCACAAAAGAGAGACCGGGCTCCGATACAACTTGAAGGGTCGAGATGGCGACTAGAGGGGGGTGAATAGTCATTTTTAAAACTTAATCATGTTGGCTAACCGAAATAAGTGCGGAATTAAAACTATCGGTCTAACTAAGACTACACCCCTCTATCTATATTCACTAGCACCTTGCAAAGATACTAATCAAGCAACAAAGGTGCCGGGCTAGCTAGAGCTCTCCTAACCAATTCTAGAAGCAAGGTCACACAAACATATGCCACTGGTACTTTAAGCTACAAGGGAGCTCCTACACATGATAGTAAGCAAAAGCACAAAGCCAACTAAGCTCACTAGCAATACTCAATAACAAGGCAACCAATGCCAAATTAGAGAGCGCAATTACTTAGCTACACAAACTAAGTAATGTGACTAACAAGGTTACACAAATCAAATTAGCCACATAAGGGAGCTACTTCTATGCTACACAAGCATGAAGGTAACTAGCAAGCTACACAAGCTAACTAATTACAAAGCAACAACACAAGCTTAATGTATATGAAAGTAAACGCAAGCTTATGTAACGGGGATGCAAACCAACGGGAAGAACAAGGTTGACACGATGATTTTTCTCCCGAGGTTCACGTGTTTGCCAACACGCTAGTCCCCGTTGTGTTGACCGCTCACTTGGTGGTTCGATGGCTAATTGGCATCACCCGCCAAGCCCGCACGTCAGGCACCGCAAGAACCTACCCCAAAAATGAGGGTAGCTCAATGACACGCTTTACTAAAGTTGCTTTCACGGCTCCCGCGGGGCGAGCACAATGCCCCTCACAAGCTCTTCTCTGGAGCGCCGCACAAGCTTCTTGCGGGCTTCGACAGAGACCACCACCAAGCCGTCTAGGAGGTGGCAACCTCCAAGAGTAACAAGCACCACCGGCTTGCAACTTGATCACCTAGTGCCACTCGATGCAACCTCATGATGCAATCGCACTAGAATCGCTCACTCACACAATCGAATGATCACTATCAAGTATGTGTGAGATAGAGGGCTCCTAAGCACTCTCAAGCATAGACACAAAGTCCCCCAAGGTGCTCAGCACCCGCCATGGCCGAAGGCCACTTCTATTTATAGCCCCAAGGGCTAAACTAGCCGTTACTCCTTCACTGGGCAACTGTCGGGTCGACCGGACGCTCCGGTCGTGTTGATCGGACGCTAGACCTCAGCGTCCGGTCGCTCGATGATAGCCATTTGTCACCTACGTTCAACGGCATTCTTCCGATCTCAATAGTCATCTTCTGACCAGATGCGGCAGCTTCAACTGACCGTACGCTGGACCCTCAACGTCCGGTCATTTACAGTAAGGTACCGCACGTGATCGGACACAGCCCAGCGTCCGGTCATACTCTAGCTCCTGCATCACCATGCGTCAGCCTGACCGGACGTGCCCTGCCAGCGTCCGATCACTTCCAGTGCCAGCGTCCAGTGCACTCTGTGAGACCCTCTTTTCTGTGTAGGGCGCCGGTGGAGTTTCTTCACCAAGTTGATTCACATCAACTCCAACTCCATCTTCTTTGTAAATATGCCAACACCACCAAGTGTACACCACCATGTGTATATGTGTTAGCTTTTCACAATCATTTCCCAACGGATGTTAGCCACTCAACTTGCCACCCCACTCGATCCTAGCGATGATGCAAAGTTAGATTACTCGAGTGGCACTGATGACCGATATGCAAACAAGTTTGCTCCTCTTGATAGTACGGCCATCTATCCTAAACCCGGTCATAAACTTCTCTACACACCTATGACCGGTGAAATGAAATGCCCTAGGTTATACCTTTGCCTTGCGTATTCCATTCCATCTCCTCCAACGTCGATGCAACACATGCACCAACACGATCAACAATGATATGATCCACTTCATATCATCACGTGATCATATTGGTTCATCGATCTTGACTTTACTTGCTCTTCACCGTTGCCATCGTCCATCGACGCCAAGTCTTGCTCAAGCTTCACCGCCACGCGGTCCATCACTCCAAAGCCTTCAACTTGCCATTCACGCTTGCAACTGGTCCATCAAGCCAGGTCTTGTCTTGATCTTCTCCACCTTGATCACATGACTCAATGTCATGTCTCATGTGCATTTAAGCTCCTTCATCATCACATGTGTGAGCTTTGCAACATCTCCAAGCTATTTTCACCTTCATGGCATATGTTGCTCACACACATGTACCTATAGACTAATCACCTGTATATCTCACATAAACACAATTAGTCCACCTAAGTTGTCACTCAATTACCAAAACCAAACAAGGACCTTTCACTTGTGTAGCATCTTCATGAACCATTCCCAGTTGTCCTTGGTTTCAATGCCAAATACTCCAAAGGCCACTGGGAACATCCAGTTGTGCCCATCAATACCTACTGCAGCTGCTAACTGCCCCTTCCACTTTGCTATCAAAACTATGGAGTCAATGCCAAGATAAGGTCTGCAACCTTGAAGGAAGCCATCAATGCATGGCTTCAGTGCTACAAACATCCTACTGAATCTTCTTTTCCTATTCACAACATCCCACTCAACCTCTACAACACTGCCAGGACTCCTCTTCTCAATTTCTCTTTTCCAAGAAAACACATGTACAAAGCTATCCTCCTAGCCACCCAATATCTCATCTAAGGCCATCTGTTGGTAGTCCCAAACAACATAGTAGCTCACCTAGATGCAGTATTCTCCTCTAACTTGCCCTTCAAAACTTTAGGCCCAAGAGTTGGATCTTCCCTAAGCCAATTTATCACTCTATCCTTGACCCAGTGATTGGTAGCCATGCAATTCCTTTGCACTTTGCTTTTGCTGGCACAGTTATGCTTATGTGATAACTTCTTAATCTGCACCCATCAATCAAACAAGGAAACAAAGTCAATAGTTAGTAAACAACAAATGAACACTGAATCTAACAATGAATCAATAACTACATCAAACATACTTGCCATGTCCTCCCATCTTGACATTGAGATGCATGAATCCTCCACCTACACCTCTTGGCCTTACAATGTGCTCTGTACCACCATGACTCACTGTAAGGACCTGCAAGTTCAACTTCATTAAGCACAGCATATTGCCTAATGTGCCTCTTAAAACAGAAACCATCTTCAAAAGTAACACCAACAACTATCTTAGGGTTATTTATGTCAGTCACATGCAGCACACCCTCACAGCCCCTCTCATCATCCACACCTAGTGGGTCATCATCTTCTGGGTCACTGTCAGGATAATAATCACAGCCATCCTCAGCAGCATCATCAATGAGCACATCCTTGTACTTCTCTTTCTCATCATCTACTCCTACATACTCAATTTCATCAGACTCTCCCCAGTCATCATCAGGATTAGCATCATCCTTAGGATTATCATCACCTTCAGGATTAGCATCAACCTCAGGATTGTCATCACCTTCAGGATTAGCATCAACCTCAGGATTATCATCACCTTCTGGATTAGTATCAACCTCAGGATTTATCATCACCTTCTGGATTATCAACAGCTTCTGGATTATGATCAGCTTCATCATTATGAACAGCTATTGGATTATCAACATGCAGAATCATAGCTATTGGCAAACAAATGACCTAACTCTATTGTGTGCTAATAAGAGACTGAGTACCACCAGATGCATTGGCATTAGAAACTTGAGACTGTAATAAACAAGGACCAGTGTCAACAACCTCTACAGTTAGTGGCAGCCTTCTACTGTCCCAATACACATCAAATGCATGTAGCAGAGCAGAATCAGAATCTATGTGCATTGTCTCATCCTTGATTTTGTCAAAGAAAGTAACCTCTTGTGCTTAATCCTTACCATGAACTATCTCCTCAGCAAGCAAATCATAAAAACCCATCCAATTGAAGGTATCCTTGTCCACCACACGCATGAAATTAGCAGTTACATGATAATCATCGAGCCCATCTGGTCTTTGCTCTACATAGGCAGGTACTCTAATCGCCAACCTACAGGCGGTCGTCAGATCCATCCTAAATAAAAAAAAAGACCAGATCCAAACTAAACGATTTGAAACTGCAACCTTTCTAACGCATCTGCCGGCATATAAATTGAAAAAGTACGGGTGCAAGAAATCTCACCCTTTTGGAATCCATTTGAATTGAGGCACCCTAGGCGGAGAACCTGGGCAATGTGCGTTCTTTCTGCTGGGGGGCTTCATCTTCGGGTCACGGGGGTGCTGCAGATCCTCAGCCCCCATGGTGGATGATGGCCAAGGCTAGAGGTGTCAATGGCGGCGGGCACTGGAGTGGAGTGGACGGCATCGAGGCGGCCACTAGAGTGGAGTGAGCGGCGGCGGGAGTGGGATTGGGGAAAGTGACGCCCGCTGTAACCCTAACAGTCGGGTCCGGGCCAGTTATTATCTGGTCTAACCAGACGAGGTTCGGGTCGGACCCAAATATGGCTCAGGGGGACCGGATGTCAATATTGAAAATTTCTCTCTCCTCAACCGGTGCAAATGAATAAAATATGAGGCGCGGTGTCCTGTGGCAAAATTGCAACAAACCAGAGTATGTTCTAGCAAGCAGCTCCACTTTGGGTATCCGCTAGCAAACGACCACAACTTTGGATGTCCGTCAGCCAATTTTGCCCATATATATAGAGCATGTTGTTTCTCATCAGATGCTCAAATCATAGAACTGTGATCAAGTCTAACTCAAAGAGATGAAACATGTTCCAAATCTAAAAGAAGTAGAAATAAATAAATTAATAAAGAGAAGAAAATTTGTATGTGTCAGTACACAAAAACACATCAGAGTCTGATTCATTTCTTATCTTTTTCTTCTTCTTCTCTGGTCTAGAACAAAATAGATCTACTTTTGATATTAACTAATATAAGTCTTTAATTTTAAATGGACGTGACGTGCCGAGGGGCGAGGGCACACCTTGGCATCTTGTTAGCCTCTTAAGTTTTTTTTATAGACTAAGTGACTGAAACTTTGTTGGGATCTTGTTTCAGAAAGCACGTTGGTTTCAAGAATAGTTTAATTATATTTATTCATAGAGGATTACTCTCTCAGTTCTAAATTATAAGTCAGTTTGACTTTTTTGGTATATCTATTTTACTATGTAGGTAGATATAACGTATATATAGATATATAGCAAATTCTATGTAAAAAAATCAAAATGACTTATAATTTAGAACGGATGGAGTATTGTTATTCATTTTTCCCAATCCTGGTCCAAATTAAAGACAAGGTGAATCGGTGGAGTCGCGGTCTCGTGCGTCGAGTGTTCTGGAGTCGTCTTGCGTGCTGGCTGCAGGGCTGGCTTCTCTCTTTTTACAAAAAGCGGTAGTAGTCTTGTTGGGCTGGACCTAGGATATGCCACTGGATCTGGATCCGCCCCTGATCGTGTACCTAACTGTGCCGCGGGCAATAGAGCAAGAACACAAGTAGCATGATGGGCCAATTTGCAAGAAAAATGAAGCTGGCTACATAAAAATATGGGCCATATTGGATAGAAACGTAGGGCTTTGTTAACGTTTGGTTGGAGTTGTGGACATGGATCCAGTTAGCGAGTTATAAATGAATATACGACAGTCCACCACGGGCCCACGAACACAGCTGACCTGACCATGGGCTGGGCCGGTGTGTTACCCAAGAATGAATCTAACCCGTCCTCTACAGGACGCGGCAAGTTTCACCTAACTGCATCTCCAGATTTACAACGACTGAACCTTACCGAACTCTTAATTTTTTTGGCTACAAATCTACTGCATCCTCCATTACAGAAAAAAAAAATTCTAGATTTGAATTAATTTAAACTTTCTTAAGTTTGACTAAATTTATAAAAAAATATTATTAATATTTATGACTTAAAATAGAAACACTATGGACATATATATTCCATGATTAATCTAATCTAATAATATTAATTTGGTATCATGAATGTTAATACATTTTATATAAATTTGATCAAACTTAAAACTGATTAACTCCTGGAAAGATGACTCTTCGTATATCTTGGAACGGAGAGAGTAGTAGCTCTTTTATCTTTCTAGAAAACCTAGCTATCTAGCTTGCGTCATGAGCCCAACGGGCATATATATGTGCCCATATGGGTAGATATGACGAAGCTGACCGCCCGCACCTAAGGTATATTTGGATCACCTAGAACTAAAATTTAGTTGGACTAATTAAAGTTTAGTCACCTAAAATTTAGCTGGGTGATGTTTGGAAGCAAACTAGATTTTAGGTAATTCCTGATTAAATAGACTACGCTACCCTTTTAGCATGGGAGGGAGGAGAGAGAAAGGGGTAGGTTGAATGACATTTACATCTTTTCATGTTCCTAGTCAGCTTTTGGTCTAGTTTAGCTTGCTTTTGCCAACTAGTGAGCTAGCAACTAGTTAAAGTTAAACTAAAATTTAGTGCGCCTATTAGTTCTCCTATTTAAATTTACTAGACTAAAGTTTAGGTGCCTAGCAATTAGTTCATCCACACATGTCCTATCCATCGACCATGGGCTTGTTGGCGATGGTCAATGGATGGATCAAGCATGTATACAAGTCGTCGTTTCTGATAATAATAGCTTAGATCCATCGGTACCTACCATCAATCCATCTTTCAAGTGCTAGCTACGCAAGTACAGTCCATCAACGATGAAGTAAAAAGATTCTCTGTTCGTTCCAAATTATAAGTCGTTTTGACTTTTTTATATCGATTTTGCTATGCATCGCGATATAATAATATGTCTAGATACATAATAAAATGATTGAACCAAAAAGTTAAAACGACTTATAATTTGAAGCGGTGGGAGTATGTACCGATGCATAGCATCCGTGCATAGTTCGATGGAGATCTTAGCTTCATGGGTGCATGATTAATTGGATTTGTGTGGACGTACGCATGCTGCGCTCCTATATATGTGAATGTGATGGTCCTTTCGTAGATCGACGTGCCAGCAGAGACTCATCTATCATGCATTGGGGACTACTGTACACTGCTCCGATCGATCCTGCATAGATCGAGCTAGCCATCCAAGATCGGAGAGGGACAGCTTCGTTTGGGGGCATCCGACATAGCCATGCATGGATGCTTGCTTCAATTCATCCCGGCCGAATTTTTTATTTTCGATCCTTTTTTAAAAAAAAAATATTCACAAATAGGCTTCTGGTGGTTTGATTTTTTTATGGACCCTGACCTCGGCGCTATGGCTTTTGGCGTCGAGGAAACACGTCTCGGCGCCATGGCCAATGGCATCGAGGTCTTGGCGAGGCGTCGGACGTGGCGGTGACCTGGCGCCGACGTGGAGAAGGCCTCAGCGCCATAGATCTTAGCGCCGAGCTCGGCGCCGTAGATCTTGACGCCGAGCTGTTATCCTACAGATCTTGGTGTTTGAAATGAAACAAGTATAATTATTCCGAGAAACATGCAAGAACACCATTGCAATTCAGCTGGTTATGACGTACGCTACTTAGCTCAAAAGCCTAGATTCGAACCCCAGCGCTGAATCTTCTCGAGAGCGGCCTGTTGATCGTCTCCTCGAGACCCTGAATGAGCATGACGATAATATAAAGTCCAAGTCGTTCTCCTTCCATGCCGGCCTGCCAGCCATCGCGTTTGTGTGTGTTGTTAGCAGTTTAGCGATGATCCGCATCAGTTTTGAGCAAATTATGCTTAAAAAGATACGACTCGACTGTTACCGGAAACTGGTTTTGGCATACATTTATGCTTGCTCTAAAAATGTAGCAAAAAAAGATTTAGCACTAGGGTTCGAACCGAGGCCTTTGAGCTAAGTTACGCGCCTCCTAACCAGCTAAACCACAATGGTGTTGTTGCATGTTCCTCGGGACAATTATAATTATTTCATTTCAAACGTCAAGATCCATAGGGTAACAGCTCGGGGCCAAGATCTACGGCGCCGAACTCGACGTCAAGATCTATGACGCCAAGGCCTTGTCTACGTCGGCGCCAGGTCACCGCCACCTCCGACGCCTCGCCAAGACCTCGGCGCCATTGGCCATGGCGCCGAGACGTGTGGAGCCAAAAGCCATGGCGCCGAGGTCAGGGGTCTATTTGTGAATATTTTTTTAAAAAAGAGTTGAAAAATAAAAAATTCGGACCACCACCTGAGGCTGGGGCACCGTGATGGAGTCGCCTAGCAGGGTGATATCCGCAAACCAAGACGACCTTTTAGTGGGGGCGCACAAAAGTTAATTGGACCACTAATTGCTATTTAAATTGCAAGTTTGTCATTTGTGCTTCGCAGTTTGAATTTTTAATCATACTTTCAATGTGGACATGACAAGAAACTTGTGAAAATGGACAATTGAGAAACTTTCCCCCTCGAGTAACTGCTAGTACTATACAGCACTCCTGGGGATGGACCAAACCATCGCGTAGGCCATGCGCAACAGCAACTCCTCTAACCCGGACCGATGAGCCTATGCCCTGCCGTACGAACTGTGCAAGTGCCAAACAAGTTCATTCACCGGCAACAACTCCAGTCGCTAGACACTACCCCAGCAACGATCAAGGTTGTCCTAGAGGATTTCCAAACTTGTGACGGAGCTACCGCACGCAATATAGTCATGTAAATTATAGACAGCTTTAAGAACATAGTACATACACCTTGTTTCCTTGATTTATTTGTATTCTTGTTTGTTGTCTTATCTTTTGTTTCTCTATAACAGGATGTTAAACCCAATGGCATGAAAAAAAAACAGAGTAACTAAGTGACCCCCCACCCACGTCTCTTGCAACTATTAGCGCTTCTTATATTAACATCATTGACCCATTTGTCTTTTGCATTTTTTTCCTGAAAATTATCTTGGTTGTTGATGGATTGATGAAATGGTACAACAGAAAGCACATGGAATGCATAGAGGTTAGCAAGCATTGCTGAGCTGGGCTGCCTATTAAACTGCATCTGGACCTCAGCTGTTTACACAAAGAAATTGGCAAGCTATATTGACAAGAACATCTGACGTCTAGTTGTAGTAGTGTCGACGCAGAAATTTGGTCACTGCACATGACACACGACAAGCCTGAAAGATCTGCTTAGCTTCAGTGCACTGACGATTTTGGGATCAAGGGCATGCCAGTCAATTTAACCTGTAATTGACAAGAAAAAGATAATCAGTAATTTAAGGTGGAACACGTCGGTTGTTGTCAAGACAGTTTCAATATGCGGCTAAAGAGCCGATCATGATAAGGCCATCGGCTAGAGAGCCGATATCCAACAATTTTAATAATGTATGCAATGTAAAAAGGTGTCATCGGCTAAAACAGAGAATACGCAATACAGGTCATTGAGCCGATGAGCATAGATCGGATTACAACATGCGAACAATCATCTTATTTTCATATAAAAAGGCTTCCAGATTTAATCCATTATCACTACCAAACAGGTCAGATTGATGCAGCGTTGGCAAAGGCAATAAAATAAAGCCATCAAGCCGATAGATCTAATCATAACGAAAAAGACTCACGAAAACATGCTGTAGAACATTGAAGCACCGACCATCGGTTATAGAGCCAATGAGAGCATAGTGAACAAACAATGCCTTACTTTCCTAATAAATAAATCCATAGATTAATAATCTTTAATCCAACGTCACTATCAAACAGGTCAAACGATACAGTGTTGATAGCAGGCCGATAAACCAAAGACTACTGGCCGATAGATCTATTTACAACAAAGTAAGGCCTCGAAAGCGCACTATGTTTGACTAGAACCAAGATACATCGACTGATGATAACGAATCTAACGTTAGGAATAAAATAAATGTGGCAGTACAGCAAAACGACAGATTAGAATGATAAGAGACGATGGATCTTGATCTAGCCAGATAAATTGGTGATTTTACTAAATCCAGTAAAATACTAAATATAGTAAGATCGATAACAGTTGAATCTTCTAAAAACAGCAAGAGATCTAAAGATGCAGCCTTGTTGATCTTAATAGATTCGATAACTGGTGTTTTAATATCAAATCAGGTAAGAGATCAAAAGATGCAGCCTTACTTAATTAGATACAAATCGATAACTAACTTATACTAAATCAAGCAAGAGATCGAACGATGCAGCCTCACAAGATAAAGTACAGCCGTGACGGTACTCACAAATAAGCCGGAGATCGAAAACCGATGTAGCCCTACAAACCGAAGAATTCGTCGAGAAACTACGTTACTCCTACTCACTACTACAAAAAAACGTTTGTAGCAACGGGACAAAATTTTTATAGGGGCGGCTGGTGATGGAGCTGCCCCTGCAGTGGCGTGCTCGGGAACTATGTATGTTCTATGATGAGTAACACCGGTGCCTACAGGAGACAAATGATAAGTTTGAACCTCTTCACCCGTAGTATAAAAACTTCGTACATGGTATAAAATACTAAACCGAAACTTGTTCTCTTGTAGTGGAAAGAAGATAAAGAAATGAAAAGAGACCCATACAAGGATGACCAACTCTTAGAGCTCATCGGCGACCTTTGCAACTTTATATTGGACCAGATTGTACACATCAAAGGCACCTACCATGACCGAGAGTCTGACTTAGGTAGAAATCCTCAGTACCAATACTTTCGTGAGACTGAAAGGCTAGCTCTAGGCCGTTGATAACAATGTGTATGGAATTTGACATTAGTTTTATCTTGTGAATTATGTCTATTTAATGATGGATTGTATATATTCTTGTGAATTGGATTTGTAATTGTAGTTTATATAATACTCTTGTGCTTGTAGCTTATATAATACTCTTGAGCGAACGCGGTTCGGAGGCTGCGTTTTGCGAATCGCGGGTCGTAGTTAAGTTTTGCGCGTTCCATGCCGCGGGCGATTCCTGTTCGCGCGTTGGTCGCGGGGCGTTCCGCGGGATTATCTCGCTCACTCGCAACGCGAACGCGGGAATATGCGGAAACAAACAGGGACATGTATGTTCTGGTCGAATTTGAATCGTAAATTTGAATTTTTTTAGCGGAAAAATGTACTGTAGGGGCGGTTCAAGACTGAACCGCCCCTACAAACAGATATTATAGGGGCGGCTGGTACTATAGCCGCCCCTACAAATCGATTTGTAGGGGTGGTTGATAACACCAGCCGCCTCTACAAATCGATTTGTAGGAGCGGTCTGGAAACTGCTTCTACAAATGCATGATTTATAGAGACGGTTTGGTAGGGGCGGCTGGCCAAACCGTCCCTACAAATAGTCTTGAGCCGCCCCTACAAATCCTATGTGACGTAGTGACTCCTAGGGTTTTGGCGTGAAAGCCAAAAATTGTATTGATTGATTGGATGTCTGATTACAATAGTCGGAGTCCATATTTATACCCTGGGCTTAATGAGTCCTATTCGAACAAGACCAAACAATTCTTGAATGAAAAGAAAACAACCTAAATCCAGTAAATTGGACTCCATGCTTCTCTTTCTAGTAGAGTCTGACTCCTTTATGCCCATAGCCGATGTCGTCGTTGTCGTCACCATAGTATTAAGGGAGAATTACGTTCTTGCCCTTGTCCAGTACTTTAATTGTGATTTTGTCCCTCTTTTTTTAACTTTGTGATTTTACCCTCGCTTTTTTCAAACGAAGCTTCCGTCTACCCCTGTTTTGTAACACCGTCTAAAATGCTTCGATTAAATGGTAAAAAAAAAGAAAAAAAGAAAAAACACCTGTATGAAAAGACAATGATACCCTCCGTCCCTTTCTCCTTTCTCACACGTTCGCTCGACCCGTTCCGACGACAAGTTGCGGCCCGCACATGGTTTCGCGGCCTGGCAGAGGCGCAGCTGCCGGCGGCGGCGCAGCTCCTCCTCCCTCCTTCCCCCTCCCCCGGCATGGCTCATCCTCCCTCCTTCCCGCTCCCCCCGGCGCGTCTCTTCCTCCCTCCGCCACACTCCGGTGCCCGCTCGTCCCGGCGTTGCCGGCTAGGGTTGCGCGAGCTTCCTCCGGCGAGCTCCCCTCCACGCGAGCGCGAGCTTCCTCCGGCGAGCTCCTATCCAGGCGGCTTCCTCCGGCGAGCGCGAGGCGCTCTACACCCCAGGCGCTGCCACCCTCCTCCAGGCGCGCCCTCCACCCCAGGCGCCGCCGCCCTCTCCTCATCCCTCCCTCACTCCGACCTCTCGTCTCCCATCCCGCGGCGGAGTAGGTTAGGTCCCCGATTTGCGTTCCCGTTGCCGGACCCCGACGACGCCGGTTGCTGAGCGAGCGAGAGGGCATGGCGCCGCTGTCGTGGCGGCACCACACCCTGCTGCAGGCGCTGTTCACCCGGGGCCCGCTCTCCGACCGCGACTTCCGCGCCGTCTTCGCCGCCATCTCCGGCAAGAACCCCGGTACGCCATCTGCCTGCTCACCCACGGGCCACGGCCATCCATATGTCTTATTATTATCTCCGCTCGCGGCAGCCCAGTTGCTCGACGAAATGCTCCTCTAGCAGATCAACCGGACTGCTGCTGTGCCGCTACTGCTTTTCCTTTGGAATGTTGTGTATGCATCTTATCTGTCTAACTGGTGGTGTTTTGATGAAATTTGAATACGAGCATGGTTGGCTGTATGCTGTATCCTAGTTTTGTTATGCCATGCTGCCTGTTGTTTGCGACTCCGATCCTACTGTTATTGTCCTTGATTCCTGCTTTTTTAGTACTGATGTGCACTCTAGAATCTGGCATTACAATGGATACTGATATTTGCTTTCAGTTTTTACTCTTTCTTGTATGATCAAACAATAAGCCTATCATAAATTCATAATCACTGCATACTTGCATCGTCTGGCTGTCTTTAACAATAACCTTACCCGACTGTGAACCCAACTTTATTTTGGCCTAGATAGAAGAAGAGTTCCAGTTATCTGTATTTTGGCTGAGGTCTGGTTGATTGGCCAAACCATGTACATGTATGTATCTAGGACAAGTTATGGAAGACTGGTTAAGTGAGGATTTGGCCGAGTGGGATCAAACTTATATCTACTTGCGACAAAAATTACTCGGAGAAATGCTCCTATAGCAACCCAACCTGCTCTGTCGCTAGTGCTTTTTCTCCAAAATGTGGTATATGCATCTTTAGCTGTCTAATTGGTGGGTTCTGATGAAATCTAAATAAAAGCATGGTTGGTTGAATCCTAGTTTCGTTATGCGATGCTGTGTGGTGTTTACAAGTCTGATCCTGCTGTTATTATTCCTAGTTGCTGTAAAAACTCACCATTTGAGTACTTCCATGCATGTAGCCTCTAGTATTAAAAGTGGACACTGCTCTTGGCTTCCAGACTTTACTGTTTCATGGATGGTCAAACAATAAGCCTGTCCCATGGCTTGCAGCTACTCATCATCAGCTGTTCAACGATACACTTCTCAAGCTCAACAAGGAGTTAGCATACCTGCAGTTTGAGTTGCCAGCATGCATGAACCAGTATGATGGAATGGTGTACTATGGAGTAGTGAATAACATTGCCGATGAAGAATCGAAGCTCGGAACAAAGTATTCTGTGCCACAAGTTGCATACTACAAGGGGCTGGTATGTGATAGCTTGCTTTGTATAGTTCAATCTGATGCTATGTACGCTGTGTCAACTTTCTTATATGTTCATGTAAAACTGTACCATTAATGGTTCTTGTGGCAGTTAGAAGCAGTTGTTCAGGAAGCTGGAAATGATGGGACCATAACCAGTATTGATGCTCTCAATGTGCGGCTTGACAACCAGGTTTGTTTTACAACCATTCTAGGCACATGATTCATAGGTTTTCATGTATTGATTCACCACACTTGGTCTTATATGTGCCTGTGCAAAGTGGTCATGTGCTTGGAGTACCTTTAAATAATTATGCTTCACAAGCAATTAGCTAAGGCTACAATAGTTTCACATAAGACAGGGTGTACAAGGCTGTACAAATTATTGTGCGTAAGTGCATTTTGGTTTCCAGTTCTGACTCAGCTTTGAATTGCAGTTGCAGCAAAAAAGGGAGTGGCAACACCTTTACCGTGTCCATGAAAGAAGGAGCTGTTCAGGTTGGTGGTTTACAGTTTCCCTTGGATCCCCGGCCACCCACGGAGCTTCGTCCCCGCCCGCTGTGCAGTTCCCGCCGGCGCCGCTGTTTCTTCAGGCCAGCAGAGCAGCCAGCTAACGAGTTCAGCAGAGCCTTGTGTTTGATTGGAGTAGCTCTGTTCTTTGCCAAATTTCTCTGAATTTTGCATGTAAAAATTTTAGTCGACCCTAATCAAATTTGTTCTTGGTATATAACTCTACTAGTTTGGTTCAAGGGCAGAGATCGAATTCTTGGTATATAACTCTACCAGTTTGGTATATATCTCTGTCGGATGGCGCCGCTCCTCCTCCCTCGTGCTGGTGCTGCCTACGACCCGGAGCCGTCGCCCTCCCGCGCCCGCACTGACGGCGAGGAGCCACCACGGGGCCGACCTGTCGGCTCGTGCACACGGCTCGTTACATCTGTCATCATTATGAACGTTTTGGTCCCAAAATTTTGAATATTTATCAATATTAAATCTGAGTTCAAATAATTGCAAGTTGTGTCAAATATGTTTGACCAAATTTAATCAATTGTTAGCATATAATAAAAAAGTCTAATTCCAAATCAGGGTAAAATCACAATTAGGCATAACAAACAGGGGCAAAATCGTATGGGCATTTATGTCCTTTTGTACAAAGTTTAACACCGTTAGGGGTGGATGACGGAGCAGGGGCAAACCGGTGCTTCGTGAACGGCACAGTAGGGGTAAATTCACAAAGTCAAAAAAATAGGGGCAAAATCACAATTTCGATACAAAATAAGGGTACAAACGCAAGAGCTCATAGTATTAACAAAGTCCGGCTCCTCCATGCCTGAGCTGATGGTGCTGACGTCACCGTCTTCTGGATCCATCTAGCTGATTCCGATCCTGACTTGTAAGAGCCGATACCAAAGGCGACGCGGTCTTCACGATATCTCCCAAACTTTGGATTTTAACGGATCTTTTCAAAATCCGGTGCAAACAAGTAGCTATATGAGCATAGAAAGAACGAAGAGGCGAGGTAACTTGCATTACCCTTCTCCTATATTTGGATGGAATCACTCCTTCTAGGGCCATATAGGCATGTGAAGAATCAGGAAACAAGATAAGAAGCAAAACAGGAGGTTACGCCTTGTGATGTTCTTCATGTCCAGAGCATGGTAGGGTAGTTCTAGAAACTTCTCGATCCGAAGAGACAGGCCACGAAGCTTGTGGTAGATTGAACATCAAATTTTGACCTAGGAGAATACTAGACGCACGAGTAAAGATGGTTGAGAAAGGTTGAATATTAAATTTTGACCTATAGCATAGAATACTAAATGCAAGTATTTTGCTAGTCCATCTTGGCCTTTTTTTCCCATACTATCCATATGATTTATGTGATATTATTAAATGATACTCGTGATACAAGCGGTCAGAAGGGTGCCGTTGTTAAACCTAAACCGTCAAATTAGGGGAATTGGATTTCCTGTATTGGTTTGAAGGAATTGTGAAAGCCCTCAAAATTTAATTTTACCATTGATTTATCAGTGCTATTATTTATCGTTCCAATATCTTCTGTCTTTTATACCATGTGGTATGCAAAAACAAAGAGTAACTAGTAACTCCTGAGTTTGTTACAATTGTCAGTGCTCCTTAATTCTTTTTAAAAAAAATATAATGTGGGACAGCCACAGCTAGGCAGATTGATTTTCTGGGCTGCCTATAAAATGCCGTGTGGACAACAAGCTATTCGGCCTGTTCGCTGGTTGATTTCTGGGTTGATAAGCCCGGCTGGCGCTGGTTTGTTGTGACAGGAAAACACTGTTGGCTGGTTGATAAGTCCTGCCTGAAACCAATAAGCGAACTGGCTGATTGACAAGAACATCTAGTAGCTCAAGTGATCGGAAAAGAGCGACGAGATGAGGTTACAGACCGCATTGCTCTTCTCCCTGCCCTAGGTAGTTTATAACTAAGAAAAAGCTGCAGGTTCTTATGAAAACTGAGTCATGCTACACACATTTTTTCTCTCCCGTTCAGGTTCAAAACTTGAGATCAAGTCGATTTGTGAATGTGAGCTATCTATATCATACATATATATACTTGAAAAGGGGCATCTGGGCGTGTGAAGCATCAGCAAACAAGCTGGAGACGGATCAGGTCCAAGCACGAGCACTCACGCAGACCAATGAACCGGATTCCGGAGCACACCAGCAGTGTAACCGGCACCATGCTTGGTGCTAACAAAGCACCTCCAATCGCTGGCCACTACCTCGGCAAGGATCAAAATCTTCTAGAAGATTCCTAACTGTTGTGTAGTAATTGATAGACATGGCAGCTCAGGAGTGGCAGCAGCCCATTCCAAGGAACATGTACTTACATTTCACTGTATCGTCGACCAGATCTCCTTCGGTGAATGAGTGTACAGTTTGCGGACGTGCAATTGAGGCCACACGAACTGGATAGCATTAACAAACGGAAGCACAGAAGAACACAACAACGGCACAAGCATGAATCATCTGCAATCGACTTTTCCATGACAGACAACCAGCACCCGATCATAATTAATTTACATAAACTACAAAAACTCCTCCCTTGTCTCTTGCAGGCACTACCACCATCATACCATCACTCCCTTGTAAAACTCGAGAGACCAAGGCGCACATCAACAGTCCCTGTTATAGCTGAGCACCTGCAGTGCTCGGGCGCAGCCTTCCTGAATTCATCACTCCCCTTGCGGTGGTCTGTTACCAAAAACAAAATCCATCGAATTAAGGAGAAAGAAACATGTCTACTGGAATAAGTAAACGTGCCCTAGTTGGGTGGAGGTTACCTCAAAGAAAGAGTTGAAGTTTAGCCTCATCAGAAATTGCCTCAGGAAAGGTGCTCTTTGACTACCGGCAAGGCGACTACTCCTCAAGATAGTGTACAGCGAATTTGACTTCTTGTCGAACTCCTGGTTATCATCAAATCATGGCAAGAATGAAGTATGGTTTACTAGGACTGAGACTTTTCAGCATGCTAATGCTATGCTATGTACTGGTATCTTCAAGTTTTTTGGGTAAAAGGGAACATAAATACCTCAGTTATGTGATCAATCTCAGAAATATTTGGGCGAGTTTCATATTGTTCGATGCTCCAGCAGAACTGCAAGCAAAGCTTCATTATGCTCTCCAGTATCCTAGAGACTGATCCAATATCCAGGAAGGATTGTGAAACCAGTGCTGACAAATATCTGTAATGCAAGAGCCTTATTAGTAATCAATAGAAACTAATTTAGCGATGTGAATATAATCAAGCAAAACAAGGTAACACACCGTGAATATATCCATTTACACCAGGTTAAAAAGAATTCTCTAATAGTAGAAATTAAATGCCAGGGTTTATTAAACAAGACTGCACAGCAAAACAATGCAACTAGACGGAAGATCCTATTGAAATATTAGATGAATGCATGATGGATGGATCAGTAAACACAAGTATTCATCCAAAAGAAAACTCATGTAAATTTGACTCATAATTTATCTAAGCATTTTGAAAATAAATTAAAAAAAGAAAAAGGTTATTCCTGTCAGCAAAAAACAAGTTTTATGATTGTCCAGGATAAAGTGAAAATTAGTTGCTTACTCTTGATGAAAGCTCACTAGCTCTGTAAAATCATGTGAATCTTGCACGTGAGATTGTAAAACATTCCACTGCGACTCAATTACATCAACCTGAAAAGTAAGCTCAATTTGGAAGGACAAGGTTATTTTCATTGGAGTGGACAAAGCACAAGAAACAGATAACATAAGAAATGTCCAGCATTGATGTCATCAAGAGCAGAATCCAATTTCAGTGTGATCCATTCACATGCTACAACCACTGAACCAAAAACATATGGAAAAAGGAAAGGAAAAAAAATGTGATAAATACACGGTAGCATATCTTATTTTTACCTGGATGTAAAATTGTAGGTTTCTGATCAAGAATGCCATATGCTCCCTTACTCGCCACAAAGGCTTAGAGCGTTGTCGACGCAGTTGTGTTGCAGAGTTATTTTTCCGATCCTTGCAGTAATCAGAAAAATCAGCATGGTCTTTATGCATTACAGCTGCCCAGGATTTCTCAAGTTCCATTTGTGTCCTCTTTAATCGGATGAGATACTGGAAAACCTTGCGATACCTGGATAACATTTACACATCTTAGCAAAAAAAAAAAAAGGAAAGCAAATAGTAAAAGAACTGTGAACTCTGAGTCCAACAGAGCCTGTTTCGTAACGTTTTTAAAATATGTGTACATTCAGAACAAAATCGTGTAACCCAAAAGGAGTGTAGCTTTATTGAGATTGAGAATTGCTTATGTCCTACGGTACTTACTTGGACAGAACATCAGGAGTGAAGAAGAGCTGCAGAGGCCAGTCGACGGAATATTCCAGAGCAATACTATCCCACCCATCAAGTGCTAATTCCGATGTAGCTTTTCCTTGTGAAGAAAGCTCTAAAGCATTGGGTTTTTGGAGATCTTTCTGAGATGTGCTACTTTTCATACCATATGATAGCATCCTACAAAATAGAAATAAAATCAGTTGACAACCGCAGAGCTATCCACTAGGCAGGCCCTGAAATAAATTACTGTGAGCCTATTTGAAATGCCGACCTTAATGAGACTCTGGTAAAGTACTTATCTTCCTCACCGATAGTCTTCAATGCAGCCTGTAGGAATTAACAGCAAATTACCACTGCTACAATTAAATCTATTTGCTGAGATAAGTCATCACGACACATAAGAGAACTACAGCAGCTACAAGGTAAGTGGATGAAAATAACATCAACAGCAAGAGAACATAAGATTGTGTATCATAAAAACTTTGGAACACAAAGGGAAGTAGGGAACATGTTACTCACCAGCTGAAATGGGATCATGAGATCTGCTTCGGCTGTAGATTGACGAGGCGGTAAACGCAGTAATTGGCGGCTTTCCTCAAGAAAACACTAGGTGAGAAGCATGATCACTCGTGTCAGAAAACAAGCCAAACAACAATTTTGCACAAAATCTATATAATGATCTTAATGCAACAATTGAGAAACGCGCATGTAAAGGAAAGGAAAAGCCATATGTCATGCTTACCTGGAAAAAGTCACCTTTTGCTAAAAGAAAATAATCTTTCAATGCCTTCAAATGACCGTTGAGATCAGCACGTACCACCACTAGCTTTTACCAAAATTAACAGTGGGTGATGTTCCTTTGCAATCAAATATTGATACAATATATAATGCTTTGAAACATCAGTACCTGCCAGAGATGATTAGCTGCAATTGTACGTATTGAGCCGACAGCAGACTCAAAAGGCCGTTTGTGAAATTCAGAAGAATGCTGCAGAAACACAAGCAACCATATGCCCAAATCAGTATATCCATTTTATGAAGATAGCATAAAAAGGATTTGTAATACAGCAGGGAAACACGCATGCAACAAAAGATGGTGGTAACATAAACAGTACAGTACCAGCAGAAGTTGCCTAGTTGACAACTAACCTTTAGCTCCTTGAGCATAACATCAATTTTATCGGCTTCAGCTTGTGGCAGTAGTTCTTCTGCGCTGATGTTAGAGAAGCTTGGCAATTCTTTTGGAGCGCCAGAACCTCCTACAAAGCTTAGCATTCCATGAGATCCTTTAGAGTTCTGGCTTTGGTTAACAGGTTCCTGCAATGTAGCACCAGGACTTGGATTTCGAAGCACCCTTATTGCTTTGCCAGCAAAGAGAATGGACTCTGCAACTCGCATGTGGATATACTCAGGCAACATGTCCTGTGAAGTGTGGGGTCAAAAACAAAGGATATGACTATCCTTGCTAAAAGTTACTACATAATACACAGGCACTTCATTTTAAGAATATAAGCATACCAATGATACATGAAATCCTGTATGCCAACTAGCCAAGGATGTGTCTTTAGCTAATTTCTGCTTAAACTTATCAGAAACATCACGCTGAGATGATTCATTCTCCCCATCCCTGTCGTCTTGCCTGAAAATTAAGATGAGAAGCTCAAGTTTTATATATTAGGATCAAACCATGAGTTAACATTCAACACTTAGGACTACTTGTCATCTGAAAGGTAACGGATTCCACTCCAATTGTGAATTTTATATTCATCACCCAATTTGTCGTATCCCTCAAACCAACAACATTAGACTGCAAATGATCTGTATTAAAAACACTACAGAAAAAAATATTTGCAATGTGTGGGACAAAAGAAAATTTATGTCATCTATAAGGGAATGTATCATATTGCAACCAATGTGAACTTGGGAAGCTCAACTTGGAGCATTAGCATTATATCTACCGGATTACAACTGACAAGTGGAAATCTGGAAATGAGACATCAGAAGCAGGAACGAAATAGCATGAATAGGAGCCCTGTAGACATGCTGACCTTCTAATAAAAAAAAAAATTGAATGTACCTTCTAATGAAAAATTCACTGTACTGATCTTGAATAATCCCATAAACCATCCAAGATGTCAGCTGGTTGAACATGACCTGGTGTCCATGCCAAAGTAACCTATCCTTTTTTAAAACAGTATAAAAAGAAAATGAACAAATAAAATTCAACAGTTAGGACATATGCAAGAGAATTGAGAACACGCTGCAAAGTAACTGCAATGAAGATGGAAGCACAGAAGTTTCCATGCAAAGCATGAAAGAAATCAAAATGGCAGTTCTATTATCTTTAATTGTCACATGTATAAATAATGGTAAAGTTATACCTCTGAATGCAGCTTTGCAGTTCTGGAACCCCACAATGGCACCGTTTGTGCAGAAGATTAAGAAGTTGTCCACCCTTGATGTCTTTCTGCTCGATTTCCATAACAAGCTCATACAGTGGAGGCAGAAGGACCTCAAACTGCAATTTAGTGCAGCAACGACCATGGTAAATGCCAATAAGTAATAACCAAACACATAAGCACAGTAAAGATCATAAGATAACATATACTACAGAAATACAACATAGATTTGTCAATTAGAAGATGGTAATTGTAAACAGAAAACGCTATTCAGAGATGTTTATGGACATACCTTGTTTAACCCGTGAGTTACTGTCGCAAGGATAGGCAACGGATCTGACAACACGTTTTGCTCGACCTGTAGAACAGCTGATCTGTACACTGACAGAATCTCTGTAATACCATTGGCAATTGCCCTCCTGTACACACTCCCTTTTCTCACTTTTCCCTTCTGAGTTTTATCAGAATGAGGTGATGAAACAGCTACAGAAGACTGAATCCAGCTCATGTCACGAGACTCGGTTGCAAAGCGGTTCAGTTCTCTGTAGTAAAATCCCAGAGATATGAGCCTCTCAATAGCAGTCCTGCAGAATAAAAGCCATTTAGCATAGCAATCTAGTGAAGTTCAGAGCCTCCGATTAGGTAAATCATGTTATATTATATATTCGTTACAATGCTAGAGGCACTAGCATGTTCACTAAGACATCTGAGCAGAGTGAACTTCAGAGCCTGTGAAAGTGAATTCTAGTGGATGTAAGTATCAATTTTGTTAGTGTATCCAGTGTTGCGGTTTACACTTGTCAGGCACAAAAAATGGAAACCTTATTCCTGAGCAGAAGACAGGATATAAGTATTGATCTTAAAATTTACCATGAAATGTGTGCCCTTCTAATGGGATAATGGCAAAATGCAGATTGTGTATCGCCAGACTGATCGACTCAACCAGTGTATTGATTGCATTGCAAATTTCACAAAGCATGCTATGGTTTAAAATTTAAATAGGATGGCTATGGCCATAATTTCATGAGCAATTAAACATCAAATGACGAAAGTGTGCCTAGGCATGCACAAGAACAACCAATAAAAGGTAAAATTCTGCATAAATTTCTCCAGAACTCGGTGGCACCCGACCACACCTAACTCCGCATCCACCCACACCAGCACAAAGATCTCCCATCCCCACGCAGATCACAGACACCACACAGCACTACAGCACGGCCACAGATTCGCGTCCGCGGGCGAGTGCAGGCGTTTGCCGTTACCTCTCGGATGGCTGGAGGAAGGTGAGGTCCGGCGCGAGGCGGAAGGCGGGGCCCACCTCGCCGTCTCCATCCCCGCCGGCTTCCTGGGACGCGGCGCGGCGGCGCGGCGGGGAGGCGTCGAGGACGAAGTCGCCGGTGAAGCCGAGCAGCGCGAGGAGGAGCTCGTGCAGCATCGAGACGGCTCGGTCCCCCCCCCGCGGCGGGGGTTTCACTAGGGTTTCCGCTCCGCAAGATCACGAGGAGAGAGTGATGGGGATAGTGCGAGAAGAGAACCAACCAAGGAAAAGGGCGGGGACGGCGGAATTTAGTTCGTTTCCATGGATTTTTGAAAAATTCTAACCGTGCGGATATGAATATGCGGTTAACTACTCCCTCGTGAAAAAAAAAGCAACTCTAAATTGAATAGGTCATTTAGAAAATAATCAAATTTATAAAAAAAATATCAGAACTTATGTCTTCGAATATTTTTTGAATCATATATGTTAGTATTTTTTATAGATTTGGTTAAACTTAAAATTTTTTGCTCCTTAAAAAACGAGAATTGCTTCTTTTTAGGGGAAAAACATCAAATGCACTGTAACAACATAAACATACATGATGCATTTGTAATGTTGCGTACGCCAAAAATAAATACACGAGCTCGTGTAACACAAGGGCGCACGTCTTTCCTCAAAAATGCTATTGAGCTCAACCTCACTACAAATAGTGAGGTGCTATTTGGGAGAGCTTATTCTCACAAAACAGTTCGGACTTATAGAAAATATCCTGCACTGTAACAAAAAAAACCGTTTTTCTCTCTTTTTGAAATGAGCTAGGAGCCAATAAAGTCAGTATTTCTAGTTTCAATGGCTCCAACTCCTCCGAAGAAGTCAGAACCTAAAAAGTCCTACCAAACAGGGCCTTAAATTCAACTATCTTCATGTGAAAATTCAACTGCACCTTTTTGTCAATAATAACGTAAAGAGATGTCTCCGCAACCAATTTGTACTTAAAGTACTACTCCTTTCATTCCAAATTATAATTTATTTTAACTATTCTAGAGATGTGCACAGTGCACCTAAATACAATAATTTAGAATGATGGAAGTATTTTGTATTTTCTGTGCTATCCATGCCCCAATTGCTGGCCTTCTGTGTGGCGATTCCAATCAGATTACCTAGGTGGACACTACTAATGTCTGCATCTCGCAGCATTCAACACTTCACAATGCTAACACAACGAATGCCACCAACTGCAAATCGATGGTAAGAGTGTTTAACCAAATTTTTATTTTATTTTGTTGGAAACTGCATGAAAGGTAGGTCTTCACATGTTATGATTATGATACGAACACGAAACATATACTGTTCAACAGGTACCATGCAACGGAAATGTAATCATTTGATATCCGTCAATCAGCAGAATTGCAGCATACGAAATTACATCACATTTCGAAGCTCCGAACATCCCAACTTGATTTCAAATATGTACGAGATGGAATTCACATAAACCAAATCAAAATATCCTCTCAGCCGGATCATTTCCTGTTTCTGGCCCCTCGGACATTGTCCCAAAGTTTTACGGCGCAGCCCGGCTTAACTTAATACAATGGGTTTCACATCATTTCTTACAAGCGACTCAGATTCCAAATTAACTTGGATTCTATAGCAGCGAGGGTCTACATCCGAGGTGAGTGCATTTGCCGATACGAAGACCCCTCGGGTGATCTATTTTCAGGGGACGACCTGCCGACGCCGAGCCATTGCCCAAACAGCCTCCTTGGAGCGGATGTAGGCTCTGATGTGCTATGAGACTGCTGCTGTGAGGTCCACCAGCTTGTCTCGCAGTCCACGGGCATCAACGGGTATGGGGCGAACCGGTCACGCTCCCAGGCGTAGAACCGGCTTCCTCCCACATCGTCAGTCTCCATCGAACTATGGCCAGATGAACCCGGCGGGAACAAGGAAAAGGTGAGGTTCTCTGGTAGAGGTGTTGGGGCAGGTCGCATGCCTCCTGACCTATGTGCCCCAGCAAATAGGCTAGAAGATGAATTTTGTTGGTACTGTTCGCTGATGCTGCCATGAGCCCTCATGAATTGAGGCATCAAAGGAGGAACATTGGGAGGTCTAGATCTGGAACCAGATCTGCAAACAAGAAAAACGTTATAACAGCAGTATTCACAGAGATGAATAAGATGCTAGACTGTATGGCGTTGATGTTGTAACAGTATAGCTTTTGTTCTAGATTTATTCTCCCAACCTATTATGTCAGGTAAAGGTTAAACAAAGGGAAATTGAGTAATGCAATCGAGGCAAAGGCACTAATCTAACATCGAGAAATATGCACAAGAAATTTTTTAACAATATTCACACAGGTGATATATTGCAGACGATGTAGTGCTAGTTGATGAAAGCCAGACAGGAGTAAATAGGAAACTGGAGTCGTGGCGGCAGACCCTTGAGTCCAAAGGTTTTAGAGTAAGTAGAACTAAAACAAAATACATGAGATGCGACTTTGGCAACGCTGCACATGAGGAAGATGTGAGTTTGGAAGGTCAAATGGTGCCTAAGAAAGATGCCTTCCGTTATCTAGGATCGATGCTACAGAAGGATGGAGATATTGATGCAGACGTTTGCCACAGGATCAAAGCAGGGTGGATGAAGTGGCGCCAAGCATCTGGCATTCTCTGTGACAAGGGGGTACCACAAAAGCTTAAGGGCAAGTTTTACAGAACGGCGATTAGACCCCCTATGCTGTATGGAACAGAATGTTGGCCTACAAAAAGACGACATGTCCAACAACTGAGTGTTGCGGAGATGCGTATGTTGCGCTGGATTTCTGGTAACACAAGGATGGACCGAGTTCGGAACAATGATATACGTGATCGTCTAGGGGTAGCACCAATCGAAGAAAAGCTTATCCAACATCGGTTGAGGTGGTTTGGCCATGTCCAAAGGAGACCTTCAGAGGCACCAGTGCATTGTGGAGTCCTAAGCCAAGATATTAATGTGAGGAGAGGTAAAGGAAGACCGAAGCTGACATGGGGGAGGCAATAAAAAGAGATTTGAATGGTTGGGATATACCTAGAGATCTTTGTTTGGACATGAGTGCTTGGAAAGCAGCTATTGACGTGCCTGAACCGTGCAACTCTAGACTACCCCAACTTGCTTGGGACTAAAAGGCTTTGTTGTTGTTGTTGTATTCACACAGGTGATATATGCTAAGAGACCCAGGTTTTCACTGTTTATTTAGATTCATTTTACTAAAAAATGGTGCATCTTCTCAGAGTACAATGCATGAATTCAGAATTTCATATTTTCATAGCAAAGTCGTAGCATAACTCACGAGAGATAAGTATAATTTACCCATTACTGAAGTAAGATGGAGAAACAACGGATGCTCGACGTTGGCTATCACCATCAACCCGTGCAGCCCTTGTTCCAAAAGGGATTCCTGGCTGCTCGTTATTGCTGTTGGGTTGAGCATAAGAATGGGGCACGTGTGCCCAATGGCTATGATGGAAATCAGCAGGTTGCATTGTTTGCATGGGCCTAACATCTGATGGCCCAGCCATGGGGTTCCAATGATCATGGTATGCAGGACGATCCATAGTTCTCTCAGGGACATGGGAGCTTGATGATGACGTCAGTGGTGGAAGAGGATGCAAGTATGCCACATAGGGGCAAGGATGAGTTGTCCCTGGTGCAGCAGATACAGCTACTTGCTCCGTGAACACATGTTGTCCCATGAAGTCATGAACTGCAACACCAATATCCAAACATGTTCAATATAATTTCAATTTTACTACAAATTTCTCAATGCAAATCAGAACTTACATGTAATTGGAGGTGATGATTCTCCTTCCCTGACAGAAAAAGGGAAGGTGTAAGTGAATAGCACTAATTTTTCCATAACAGGTAACAGGAAAAGAGTGGGGTTCACAGCAAGAGAACAGATAGACAGGTTTGTTGATAAATCAGATATGATCTTAGGAGATAACTGGAACAAACACGTTACATGTACAGATTCCATATTGCCATAGTGCTTGATACATGATTTTCAACCAAGCACTGTCAAACTAGCAGCTGTGGAATCTGGCAATATATTGTAGATTGTTCAGGATTGCATATCAACACCAATAATCAAGTTTCCTGCAAAAATCACTGAGTATCCTCCACGAGAATTTCCTTGTATTACACATGAAGCACTATGGCAATATGGATTGTCAATCATTACTTGAACTATGCTTCTGAGGAAAAAAAAGGGCCATGTATACTCTATCTTGGCAAGAATGCCACTATGGACATTGCCAAAAAAATAATTCATTATTGCAGATTGTTCAGGATTGTGTTGAAATGCAAATAGTCAAGTTTCCCGCTTAAAAAAAGCAAATAGCTGGGTTGCCCTGCATCAGTTTTTCTCGCATGGCTACAAGTAGAAAATAAATTATCGATGCTACTGGATCTTAGGATTGGCTCACTTGTTTTCTTCAATACACCCTACATAAGTAAAGCACCTATTATCGCCATCCGCAAATCCCAAATGGGTGATTTAAGTTGAACAAATGATATGAGTCATGTGTATGAATCTATAACAAGGTAAAGGTAGGTAGGTAAACAATGTGGTTTGTATGTTAAACCTACTGGCCTGTAATCAATTAGACAGATGAAACTGTGTGCACGGAATCCTTGAACAGAATGTTAAACAAGAGTAAAAAATAATCATGTGAAGCAGAACATACTCAAATAAAGATGGAAGTTGTGCTAAGCGACCAAATGGACACCAATGGAAGCGAAGTGGCTGCACAAAACAGAAATATAAATTATCAGGATAATCATGCACAAGAACTGCCTCTGCAAGTAAAACAATGCCAGCAAATGAGGAATCGACAAAAATAAACTAAACTAGGGTTGTTTATTAGAGTAAAGCAAACTAGGATTTATATGAGACGCATAAATGTTTTAACGAAAAAGCAACAAGGAACCATAAACATGCATTATAATAATAATTATCTAAATAAGGGACAGTGTTTGGTCCCAGGATTATTCATGCAGCAAGAACATTGCTGAATTAACTCAAGCATTGTTTCTAGAATACTAAATATGCTACATAAAGCTGTTGATCTTAGTAGAAGTCGCTGGTTCATGTAGCATAACAAGTACACCAAAAGAAAAGTATGGTCAGTTCCACCATTTGCATGTTGGCATGAGGAATCATATCAAGCATCAGGAGTACACATTGAAATATAGGAAAATTCAGTAGAAAAAGGCATGTAGCCAACACAAAAACTAACAAGAAGTCAAGTTTCTTTAACAAGAACAAATAATTTAAGAGTATGGTTGACACAGTCACATACCATTTCTGAGTAGCTAACATCATAAAGGTCTTCATCATGGACCCACTCATCCATGCTAACATCATGTGCAGATCGGGAACCATTTGCATAAAGCCAATTCCCTTTCTCAATTTTGCGGCAGTTGGGGCATTGCATAACCCCTTTGGCATTAAATGCTGATCCAATGCAATCTGGGGAAAAAAACTTATACTTAGCATACCAAAGATTATCAAGCAAAGAAAATTCAGAGCACTGCTTTGATCCTGATTAGTTCACACAATAGTAGGTTATTAAGACAGCATAATAGGTAATAAAGTAAACTAGCACAACTTCACACCACATAATAAGCACATTCCTTGAGAAGAACTATTCTCCATCAGCAATTCAGCATCTAATCTCACTACAGTGACTGTCATGTGGGGCAGCCGGGGGTTGCATGGTGACCAGAGGGGGCGCAATTACCGCAGCCAGATTTGGTCAGCAACAGCAAGGAGCAGCTGCGGATCAGAATGCTGGGAAGACAAGATTTAGGGGATTATGGAGTTTATTTCCCTTTATTTAGCAGGCCAAGTGCCTATATAATCCATGTACCAGCCCTCATTTGAATCAAGCAATGAAGAACAAACAATCCAATTCCCAATTCCCCCAAATACTCTAGTCTCCCTCCACGCCGACTTTGCCCGGCCATCTTCCTAGCAATGGTTATCCTCCCTATCCCCAAATGAACTAAGGTTCATAACAGTGACATTGCAAACCAGAAATTACTTGCTAAAGAACAGCAAATTGTATATTCAAAGAACAGGCAGAAGCCGCATCGAACGCCTTGGAAAAGTAATACTTATTTTATCTCCCATAACTTAATTTATCAAGTCAAACATTTCAAATCAAGATTAGATACCCAATACGCGTGAACTTTTGTAAGCTGCGTACCAGCTAAAGAATTAATGATATACACAGTATTTTGCTAAAGCATTTATAAATCTTGTCAGGGTCATCAGGGTCAGCTTCATTACATGATATAGATTTTCTTGAACTTCAATAGTATTTTGCTAAAGGATTTATACATTTTGTCAGGGTCGACAAACCCCGATAAACCCCCCTAAATTCGCCCCTGGATATACATGAAAGCATGTTGCATTATCATGGGTTCTCGAAATTCCAATCTCTATTTGAAGACCATATTTAGAAAAATAGGCATAAACATTCAGAAGCATCTAAAACCATCCTCAACCTAGTATAAATGCTGTAGATAACTGAGAGAAAGCAATATTTCATCAGAAAACCACGGAAGTAGCAAACCCCCTATCAGAACTCAATTACAACCATATGGATACTTCCTCCTATAATAAACATAAGCCATTTTAAGATTCTTGTCAGTCAAACCTTTCAACTTTGCTTTGACCACTAATGTATAAAGAACTAGATAGATTGACAAGGTAGGATTGATGTTAGTAGGTTCATCATGAAATATACTTCCATAAAATATAATCCTTTTTTATTTAGATATCAGAGATCTACCATGTATACCATGTCAATGTCCAAAATGACTTATATTTGTGACATGAGGGAATGTTGAGCTAAAAACAAAGCTGAGGAAGACCGATACCACTAAAATGAACTTTAGTGAGAATACAGCATATACAAGAAGCACATGGTTCCATTTATCAAGATAACAACTAAATATTTGTTCAGTAATATAAAGACTATACACAAATTCTTTTGTGCGCGCTAGATATTAGTCCAATGTCCCTACATATCAGGAAGGATTTTACCTGAATCTCTATAGTCTATATATTCAAGCAATCCCTAAGGGTAAGTTAACAACAAACCTGCAAAGTTCCTCTAATCCTCTTACTGGCCATCTTAAAACAGCTGACAGCCTAATACTCCCTCCATCCCAAATTATAAGATGTTTGACTTTTTTGGCATTAAGTTTGACCACTCGTCTTATTCAAAAATTTGTGCAAAATATCACTTCTTTTGTCGTGGCTTGGTTTATTAATAAAAGTTCTTCAAGAGTGACTTAAATTTGACTATGTTTACATAAATTTTTTGAATAAGATGAGTGGTCAAACTTGGGGTCAAAAAAGTCAAACGTCTTATAATTTGGGATGGAGGGAGTATTTACTAAAGATTCAAATTGCACATAATTATAAATCTAGCACAAAAGGGAATATAATAGGTGAGTACATGAGCTTAAATTCATTACAGAAGACAACAAAGACTGTCCAATGAGATAATCAAATTGACAACTCAAATTTGTGTCATTTTTAGTTTTGCCCAAGTTTCAATATTTGCATTTGAAACGTGCTTAAATCCCTTTGAAGAACCAACAAACTCCAAAATCCGAATTTATACCGAAGTTCAATAAAATAGCTCAAGACCCCAAAATTTCTAGGAAAACTCCCCATTGCTAACCTCAAAGTCACGCCAAACAGGCTCAACTTATACCATAAACAAACTCAGAACAGGTACACTTCTGATTTTTTAATGAGGTAAACAAAAACCAGAGACAAGTTACACAAATCTGGCAATAACCACCTGGTGTACTTGCCCAAATCATCCTCCCAATGTTAAATTGTTCCCAAAAATTGGAGACTTTTATCAAGTAGACTAATAGAGAACAAAATCCGCTCTATCAAACCTTTAAAGTCACCATAAATTATTCAAGGTTACACAAAAAAGAATAAGACATTAGGAACCTTGACCTAAATTTCAGAACCGTGTACACTCCCAAATCATCCTCAGGCATCAAATCTAGCTCACAAACAGTACCGACATATGCAGCCAGCTAAAATAGCAAAAATTCATCCACGAAACATGTTCATGCAACAGAAGCCTATGCCTATATAGCTGAAAAGATCCGACCTTTAGAACTTTTAGCCCAAAATTCAGCACGGAGGCAGCTATAAATTGTGAACGGGTCCTAATTCCGCAAAATTAAACCATTTATTCACGAATTTGGCCACATTTAAGGGTCCCCACATCCAATTTGCCTGTCCAACCCAAAAATAGCACCTACCCGCAATTGAACCACAAGCAACAAACAATCCACCGACAGATCCAGGGACAATTACCTAGGTGGAACTCGTGGCCGCAGTGCAGCCTGGCGGTGGACCTCTCCCCGGACGCGGAGAGCACGGCGTCGAGGCAGATCGAGCAGGACACCGCGGCGGCCTTGTCCTCCTTCCCGCCCGCCTCGTCCTCCTCCGCCGACGCCCCGGCGGCCGTCGCCGCCTGCTCCTTGGGCTCCGCACCGACACCCATCCCCTCCCTTCCTCCCCTCCTCTCCCTCCTCACCAACCGCGGGATTTCTTGGCCGGATCCCAGCAAATCCGAGCCGGGCCGAGGCGGGACGGAGCTCGAAACGGCCGCTCCGGCGACGGCGACGGCGAGGTTGTCACCCCCGTGCCTCGGGGATCGCGCGCGCCGTCGGGGTGCTCGCGCCCTGTCCAATCGCGAGAGCGCCTCCTGTGTCCCTCTCTCTCTTTCTTGCGTTGCTTTCTCTCTCCTGTCTATCTGCTCGCCTCCACGAGAAATTAGATAGAGAGAGAAAAAAAAAGGGGGGCTGGAAAAAAACAGGGGGCGGCGCAGGGGAATAAGACGGATATTTTGCGATGAACACCTCGTATAGTTTGGTATTATGACAACTCTAACGGTTGGTTGTACAGTACTACGGACTATTTTTTTACTTGGTACCGTTTCTTACTTCAGAAAAAAAAAATTACGTAAACCAACTCAGGAGTATTTGTGTTTTGTAATTTGTATAAGCTCGTATAACCGAATATTAGCTGCAGACGTATGGCTGTCATGGTTTATATTTAACTGAATTTTACTTTTATTACATATATGTGTTGCATGCAAAAACCAAATTCTGTTTGAACTGAAAAATGGGGGAAAATATGTATACATTGTTAAATCAATTAGTGATATCCTTTTACCAAAGAAAAAAGTGTTTGCCTTGGCCTTTTTACCAATGGCTTGAAATTTGGTGCAATAAGGTAGCAACCGGCCTCTGGTTTTCACATTCTAAATTTTGTTTTAAAAAAAATGACATCTATCAAGTGTGAAGTGTCATTTAGAAAAAAACATTTTAAGATTGATATATGTACTAATAATTGGGTTTTCTATATCTACTTTATGTCTTGCAAAAGACATGATCAGTTTTTGTTATTAGCTTTGAATAGTACTATTAGCCTAAACGAGTGTTTTTGGCCAGTATTTCAACAATGTTTAACGGTAAACCATGGTTACTCTTCGGTTTAGGCCATAGAATGGCTCAATAAACAGTCTGACCGGTGACCACTTATTTTTGCAATTGAAGACATCTTTATTATTTTGTATCAATGAAATTTATTTAGATGGTGCATTTATTTAAGCATGTAGAGATGTTAATATATACATTTTTTGTAAACTCGACTAAAATTGGAGAAAATACAACTTATGAAAAAACTGAAGTGAGCCATGATTTAGAGTCGAAGTAACCTGCGAGAACTATATCTACTTGATAGAATATACGATTCTTTTATACATGTAACAATATATGTATATTTGCTGAGGCTGGCACACTTTATGCCTTAGCCTTCTAGATACGTGAAGAATATATATATAATATGCGAGTTAATTTAATCGGAATGGAATGTATACTCCTAACCTAGAGCTCGTTTGGATATAGCTAGCTAAAGTTTTAAAGCTAAATTTTAGCCAGCTAAAAGTTCTCTCAGCTAAATTTTAGTTGGGGTGTTTGGATCCTTCAGCTAATAGACTTAGCTAAATTTTAGTTGGATTGAAGTAGCTTTAGCTGGTCTTTTAACTAGGCTATTTGGATACCTAGCAGCTAAAATTAGCTGGCTAAAATTGTAGGACAACAGTAGGCTCGGATTTCAGAAGCACGCACATGAAAGATGCCCAAAGTATAACCGGCACGGTCAAACGAGGGATACTGTTTCAAGAAAAGAAAAGGTCTCGGCATTGGCCCCGTTCGCTGGTCTGAAACTTAGCTGAAAACACTGTTCCGGCTGAATTGTTGTGAGAGAGAAACACGGTTGGCTGGTTTGATAAACAGTGCAATGGGAGGGGAACCAGCCGGCTGAACTTTTCAGTTCAGACCAGCGAACTGAGCGATTGTCATGGATTTGACTTGCGTCCCAAGGAGGCGGAGGAGCTGAACCCGAATACAGAACACGCTAAAATTTAGCTCGGTCACATCGAATGTTTGACACTAATATGATATATTAAATATAGACTAACTATAAAACTAATTACACAAATTAAAGGTAATTTACGAGACGAATCTATTAAGTTTAATTAGTCCAAGATTTGACAATATGATGCTACAGTAAACATGTGCTAATCATGTATTAATTAGGCTTAATAGATTCGTCTCGCTAATTAGTCTACTCCTGTGCAATTAGTTTTATAATTAGCTATGTTTAGTCCTCCTAGTTAGCATCGAACGTCCGATGTGACACGGATTAAACTTTAGCCCCTTGAATCCAAACACCACCCTCTAAGGCCACCCCCTGGCTGGTAGCTCCGTCTTCCACGCCTCACACGATATCCATATCACATTTTGTTAGCATTACTAGTTAAATCCCTATGCGTTACGACGGAAAATTTTAATACACATACACCAAGCTAATAATTAGAATCCCTAGACTTTTTGCACTACTCAATCGCGCAATAATTCATGACATCCTGGGGAAACATCAGTCCCTTCTCAGTAATATTTCATTTAGTTAGTTGCTGAGCAATAAGCCAAGCATCAACAAAGAACTGAGAGGGGAAAGAGTAATAGTAGACCCCTTGCGTCTTATAATCAGAAGGAATAGGGGCATCTATTAAGCAATTGTATTGATGCAAACCAAATAATCACAGCAGGAGCAAACAACAGAGAGGTACAGAGCAGCACAGCGGCGGTGGCTGCAGCGGGCCACCTGTAAGTAGCACTTCTGATCAGGGCCAATATTACTCTTCTACCCTGCAGGGCGATAATGTTGTGCTCATCCTCTGCAGAACCAGAAATCGACATGTACTTGGTCCAACTATCCTCATTGTCTACAGTGATACATCTCTCCTTGTAGATGGCCATGTACTTGGTCCAACTATCCTCATGGTCTACAGTGATACATCTCTCCTTGTAGACAGATTCAGCTGCTATTTCCCTGCAGGGCAATCAACACTGTAGACATGATATATCATATATGAGCACATATGTAACTGAGTTTTGGAGGCACATAGGGCTAGTAGCCATCCTCTGTGGGTGTCATAAACTCACAATTGAACAAGGTAGTGGAAACCTAAGCTGATTACTAAAAAGTTCAGGTTCTTTGATTAACTATAAGATGCAGGAGTACAGTTGTACCAGGATCAACATGGGAGTGTTAAATGATGTGTTTGAAATAACAGGATGGACAAGCGTTGGCTACCATTCCCATTACATCAACAGTTCAACACTTGTGTCAGAACACTTCAAAAGACATTCCATCCTTCATTGACCTTTTTATTTCAAGGATACAACACAAAGACACCTTGTGAGGGCGATTTCCTGCATCTCCATGATGCCAAAGCCCACAAGATTGCATCAATCTATACCTTTGAGTGTTGTAAAATTCAGGAAGGGCTAAAGAGACACGAACTGCTATATGTAAATTAGCTGAAACAAATAAACTTTAATAATCTCTAGAAGCCAACAACAAGTATATTTAGGCGGTGAAACGCATAATATTTTATTTCAAGGTGGCAAGAAAACAACATTGTACGAGCGTCTGTTTGAAAGATTTGTCAGCCACATAGAGAAATTCAGAAAGGTAACTACATGATATATTGCGTTAAAAAAAACTACATGATATATTCAGAGAAAGCATTTGTGTAGGTTAGGAATAATCCTGGAGGTCCCTGCACTGCATGAAGGTACCAGGGGATATTCTAATCAACTGTTTCTACTGGGGAGTAATATGGGTAACAGCTAGAACAAATAAAAAGTATGAAGGCAGTAGGAGTATCGGAGTGCATGAGATTGTAGAGCTAAAAGAGAAGATCCATGGGCACAATACACAACATGGTGATTTGACCATTAATTATATCACAATTCATTAGTTCCACGAACATGCACTCCAAATCTCTGACGGCTCATCTCAATAGTTGGCTAATCTACAGAGGACAAAGCCAAACACACAGTACTCTTCATAATTAAAGCTAACCACGCTCGCAATATAATTAAAGCTGCGACACAATAGAATAGGAAGCAATACAAAGCTGCGATACAACAGAATTGGAAGCAGCTCATTCTAGATAAGTTCCTTGATTTTAACCACCGCGCAATATGAAGTTGCGACACAATAGAATATGAAGATAATTAAAACACAATATTTCACTTACAAGTTCCTATCTAAGTCTATGAATCTGTTGACTTGCAGAGTTATTTTTCTCAGTCAAACTTGGAAATCAAAGGTGCAGCCTAAAACGTTAAATTATCCAAGCAGTCAAACACACGAGAGATCCTTCCTCTATCTCATAGTCAAGTACGGAGCTGCGCCAGGCTTTGATCCAGCCAGCACCTAGCATGCCCATGTGTATCAGCTAGCAGAAAACGAACAGACGTGAGATTGACATACCAACGCGCGCCACCCCTGCCCATGTCCGCTCCTCGGCTGGTGGGCTGATCCTCCGCGGTCCGCGCCTCTCTGTCGTAGGATTATTAGTCAATAGAGAATGCTTTGGCTTTATTGAGAAGAAATTTACAGATCCACAAAAGGATTAATTGCAGTAAAGCAAAGGTAATGTAAACTACTACACAAAAAATTGACTAAATCAAGGGTCCAGATGCTAGAATTCATGCATGCTATGTTTGAGAAATCAAAGCTGGCTTTCATACGCCAAAACAGATAGACTCATATGCACAACTCCACTGTTACATGAATCGAGCAATGAACTGAATGAACCTGGTCTGTCCAGGACACCAAATCGAGCGACCATGTTTGAAATGCAAGGAATAAAGAACCATATTTCAAAATGTAGCCTCTCTAGTGGAGCCAACCATTTATATACATAATATGTTACTAATTGAAACATTCTGAAATAGATTGCTACCGCGTGTGACCGGAAGGTCCCGGGTTCGAGTCGCGGTCTCCTCGCATTACACAGGCGAGGGTAAGGCTTGCCACTGACACCCTTTGTCGATAGAATATCATCGGCAGTCCTCCGAGGGGTATGCCACAAAGGTAGATTGATCGGCAGATATGCATGTAATTGAGAACAAGAAGGCAACAGAGACACACGAGTTAGACAGGTTCAGGCCGTCAGTATGACGTAATACCCTACTCCTGTGGTCTGTTGGATTGTATTGGCTATAGTATGATATTGCGTACGTTTGGAGGGAGTCCCTGCCCGCCTTATATAGTCTAGGGGCAGGGTTACAAGTCGGTTAGATAGATAACCGAAAAGTAATAACAAATTACAGGAATCATGGGATCATACGTATCCTAACAGATCTTGTAGTATCTTCATGATATATTTCCAGTGTCTTACGGGACACGCTGAGCAGTGTCGTGCTCCGCAAGGCTTCGTCCGCAAGGCTTCGTCTCATGGGTTGGGCCACCCTGGGGCGTAGCCCATGTGGTCTGCCGTGGGTATATAGGGTCGTACCTCCCACAGCTAGTCCCCGAGCACCTTATATCCGTTATGCAACGCCGTCTTGAGCTTATCAGAGCAGGTAGGAACAAAGCTGAGTAGTCAGACTCATGATCCGACCACTGTGATGAGTTGCCAAGCAGTCGTGAACCGTCGCCGAGCAGCGTGAACCATCGCCGAGCAGCATGAACCGTCGCCGAGCAGTGTATCCCAAGTAAGGCTTGCCATAAGGATATAAGGAGCTCAAGTTTAAAATTAAAAAATTTCTCGTAGTGGACCAAGTGTGCCCACTTAGAGTTTGACCACGAGAAAGGGAGATAGTCTTCTTCAACTTCAGAAGGCGCGGAGTCTTTTAGATTAAAGCAAACACATTCACCGCGAGGTAAAGTGTGCCCACTTAGTTCCCGAGCCTAACAGTAGGTGACGTAGTCACGTGGTGCCAGGCTCCAAAGTAGAAGAAAAGCAGAAGATCAGCCAAGCAGGTAGCCAGTCCCCGGGCGGAGCCTTGAATAGAAAAACGTACATTCACCTCAAGGTGAAGTGTGCCCATTCTCCGAGCCTGACAGTAGGTGACGTAGTCACGTGGTGCTAGGGTCAGAAACAACAGCAGCCAGAAGAAAGTCCCCAGTGTGGTGAGGTACCAAGTCATATTGATGACGTAGTCCCCGAGCCACAAGTGAAAATATCGAAGAAATCAAACCGTGGAGAAAAAAAACGGAGTAATGGTTGTACAGTAGCGGTTACTGAGCCTTAATTAATGGTGAAGAAGTCGGCGAATATTTGGTGAGCAGTAACAAATTACGGAGATAAATGGGCGATATGGGCTTGCAGTTGCACGACAGCCCAGGCAACGGCCCATTATACCACTTCGGAGAATTCGGAGAGGCACAAATCGTGGAGCGATTTCCCAAAAACCCTTGAATACGGAGAGTGGGGGAGTGCTTTATAATTGTGTCGCCGTACTCCGTGCTCCCACCTTTGCCACTTTGCCATTTCATCTTCCTCCTTAACTCTCGCGCTTCCCAACTCATATTCACACGCACATCCACCGCCAATCCCAAACCAGATCTGAGAGATGGCGCCGAAAAAGAGAGCTGGTAACCCGAAGAAGGCGAGCACCAGAGTCAACCATGACGATGAGTGGGTGCCATCGCGTACGGGGGAGGCGAAGCTCAACAGGATGGTGGAGGCGGGCGTTCTCCTGGACCGTGTCACCGCCAGATGGCAACCAGCCAGCGGTGAGCCCTACCCAATGCCTCATGCCGATGAAGCTGTAGTTTTTTAGGATTATTTCTGGCGCGGGTTAGGATTTCCCGTCCATCCTTTCTTGAGGGACCTGTTGGAGTTTTGGAGAGTTAGTCTGTGCAATCTTCACCCAAACACCATATTGCACATATCTATCTTTATCCATTTCTGTGAGGCGTATCTCGGAGTCTTTCCCCACTTCAACATCTTCCGTCATTTGTTCTAGCCAGTGTTCGCCTAAATGGCCAATTAAACGGCTAGTAAACGGTAAATGGGGGTAAACTATTTTGTTTAGGGGGTAAACGGAAATTAAATGGTTGACTGTTTAAACGGTCAAAAAACGGAAAAAACGGTCTAAACGGCCTAAACGAAACGGAGATAAACAACATTAAACGGGCTAAACAGCTGTTTAAACGGCTGTTTAGGTGAACACGAGGTAAATCTAGTTCAGTTTTGTATGGATAAATTTGTATACTTAAGTTTATTATATTTATAAATGTGTACACTTGATATGTTACATGCATAAATATCTATATTTGGTTCTTTTCACATGCATAAATATATATATACATACCAAAATAATTAATTTTTACTCGGATAAATATGTATAAATGCTAGAATACTTGATTTTTTACATGCACATATATAATTATATGTATTTTTTTTAAAGTACAAAACCGTTTAGACCGTTTAACTTCGTTTAAACACTGTGTAAACAGCCTAAACGCTAAACGAAGGGCGACCATGTAAAGACCGTTTACCGTTTAGGAAAACATTGGTTCTAGCTGAAGAAGAAGGGTGGCGGCGGTTCCAAGGTGGCTGGTGGCGTTTATCTACAACTCCGCGACGGGATGACAGGCGAGTACCTCACTGTACCGCTGAACACGTCGCTGAAGGGGTGGAACACCAGGTGGTTCTACATGAAGCAGAGCCATCCTGCCATCTGTTGCGACGTCGACCACGTCCCAGAGAGCCAGAGGAGCTGGTCGGAGAAGTCGAGCAGTGCTGACATGGAGCAGGTGAGGGAGCTCCTCAGCCTGATAAAGGGCATAAAGACAAACGACGGACCGGTGGCGGCGAGCTTCATAATGCGCCGAGTCCAGCCCTGCAAGGAGAGGGCCCACGTGGGCTTTGACTTCAAGGGGGACACCGACGGCACCCGAGAGAGGACGGATATGCTATCGAGGGACGATGTGCTAGAGCGGCCGTAGAGCTATTCGCTCCATTTGCCTCATTCAGCGTGTCAGGGCAGACGAGACCCTTTAACTGCACGAACCCGCCTCCTCAGGTAAACATCTCAATTGTTTGTTCCTGATCCTTTTTTATCCTATACCATTGCCGAGCAGTGAACTGATTCACTTATGGAAAAATCCATTCGTAGGAGCAAGCGGTGTACTTCTCGGGCGTGCCGAGGGGCGATTGGCCATAGGCGGTAGATGCCTAGCCACCAACTCAGCCTGAGGAAGGTGTCGTCAGTGCCTCATCGAAGTCTAGAGGCGTGGATGCTGGTTGGACGGAGAGTCCTCCCCTGGTGTCGGAGAAAGTCCGGGGGAAGAGGGCAGCGGTAGATGAGCTGGCCCGAAAGAAGAGGAAGATGGCGGGTGCCGCTCCGTGCAAACCGAGCGGCATCTCGCTTGGCGATGACCGGACCACTCGGACGCAGAGTGCGGCGATGTCCAAGTGGTCATATGACAATGGGGCTCCAACAGCTCCTCCTCTAAGCACTAAAGCGCCTCCGCGCAACACCCGCGCGGAGGAGCAATCGAAGGGAGGGAAGGGAGTCCTTGAGCAGCGGGCAGAGGGAGTCCCCGAGCAGCAGGCGAGGGGAGTCTCGGAGCGACGGGCGGAGGATAGGCCACCGGCGGAGACCACGAGACCTCCACCCTAGGGCACGAGAGTCGACCCTAGGGCTGCACCTAGGGGCTCGGGTAGGCAGCGCCGATTTAGAAAAGTGTACCGGCAGGCCAACACGTAAGTATCCTTGCCTTGGAGTTATTTTGTTGTCATATCCTTATCTCTTTTGGCGATTGATGAGCTGATCTGATGTAGAGCGAGGCATATAGAGGAATTGAATCCGTTCATCTAGATTGGCGAGTAGACGGTGGCTGGTCCTAGCGTGGAGGCGATGCCGACAGATCCTGTCCTGGAGTCCCCGGGCGCTCGGCGGCCTAAGGAGTCAACCACCACTGCTGGTGGACTTGGCGGCGGTGAATGGTTGGCGCCGATGGCAGACGGGTTGGCAGCGATGCCCGGGGCGACGGCAGAAGCCACCGGGTCTTTGGAGGCGGATGCTAGAGTTGTCGATGCCGCGCCAGAGTATGAAGCGGAGAAGTCGGTGGTGCCAAAGGAGCAGACGGTGCTCCCTGAGGCATCGGAGGGTGTGGTCGAATGTGTTGTGCGGCCACCAAGCCCCCAGGTGGCACCACCAGCTGCAGAGGAAGAGGACGAGGTGGAAGAGATTGAACATGAGGAGCCACGACCTCAAGCCATCTAAATCCTCCTCAAGCGGGGCAATGAAGTGGTGGTCATTGAGGAGGAGGACACCACCAGGGAGCTCAGGAGGCTGGAATCCACCCTTTCCACAGTGGTGAAGCAGATCAAGGTTAGCATGGCATCATCAATGTTCGTGTTTGACATTGGATATTAGAGTTCTTCATAATCTTGTTGCTTTTGCAGGGGATAGCTCGAACTGCCGAACAACGGTGATAGCTGATCAAGTGGATGGAGCCCCTCATCGAGGAGAATGAAAAACTGATGGAGGCAGTGAAGATAATGGAGAAAAACGTCCATAGGGCCCAGTGCGAGCGTGATCTTGTCGAATCCAACGCGTGGGATCTAGAGTACCAGAAGGGCATCCTATCCGAGCAGCTGGTGACTATGTCCGAGCAGTTGTGGGGTAGGTCCGAGTAGCTGGCCATCATCTTAGAGCAGCTGACGAGTGTTTCTGAGCAGCTGGAATGCACATCCGAGTAGCTCAAAAACATCTCCGAGCAGAGAAAAGGTACGGTGTATCAGCGAATTTGCTTTGCATTGTTGAATAGTCATATTGTTGTTGATGACCATTATGCTTGTAGAGCAAGATGTGGAGCTCGGCCAGCTGCGCCAAACCGTTGGGCAACTCCGAGAGGAGAAGGCAAAGGAGTCAGGGCGAGCGGAGAAGCTAACCGAGGAGCTAAAAGGTGAGTAGTTCATGGTCAGAGTTGTTGCTGGAGTGATTTCTTTTGTTTGATGGATCCTTGTGATGCATGTAGACTATCATCGGAGGACCAAGGCATAGTTCAACGTGCTAGAGCAGGAGGCCAGAACCCAGAGGAGTAAGCTCGATGCCGTAGTTGCTGGAATCAAGCCGGCGCTCAACTGCGTCGACATGGAGGCAGCTCCTCAGCCCAACGACAGGCTGCCCTGTTCGGACACCTTCGTCGACAGGTGCAAGGCGGTATGGGAGAGCTTCAAGAGCTATAAACGTGACGCCACTATTTCTGCCATGACCCATGCCCTAGCGGTGGTCCGGACCCATTACCCTACCATTGACCTTCAAGCAATAGGGGCTGGATTCGCTAGAGGGACAGGCGTGATGGAGCATCAGCAGCTGGAAGATGAGGTGGAAGACGTGGTGAAGAAACTAGTCGGCGACATCGACCTGTTCGGCGAGATGGATGGAGAGGGCCAGACATAATGACCTGCTCGGAGAGTGAATTGTACCAGCTGGAGAGGACAGTTAAAATGCACGAGGGCGCAGAAAATCATTTATGCATGTGTATAAATGTTGTAAAGTGATGTGTGCATGTTTAAGCAGTTTGCCAGCACTTTTCGGTGAAAAATAGATGTAGTGTTAACCCTAACGCGATTATACATAGTATAAGTAGCATCCGAGCAGTTTGTTCTTTACTGTGCCCCTGGCCTTAGCTAGCCCATATTCTATAATGTCGAGTGCGGAGCCCGTGCACGTGTAGGAGGAACAGGCGTGACTAAGGAACCATAGCGGACCACCCATAACGTAGAGCACGGAGCCCGTAGCACGTGTAGGGAGAGATCGGAGACTGGGTCTTCTCCAAAGAACACAGTGCAGAGCATGTGCTGCTCGGTGGTTGGTGAAATATCTTGGAGATTTGGAGAAAAGTGATGGAGCATTTATGGAGATCACATAGTGGAGTTCGTTAAGGAGTAGCTTAGAGCTGGCGACCGCAAATGGAGATTAAACCATAATGGAGAAATAACAGAGACAAATTATGGCGACAAAAACTTTGTTCATCATGGAGTGGAGAGTACATATATAGAGCATTTCAAGGATAAAAACGTATGAGGTGCTCGATGTGCCATGAGTTGGGGATATCAATTCCATCTAAGTCACATAGCCGGTAAGACCCTGGTCGAGTAACCTCTTTGACCACATAAGGCCCTTCCTAGGGGGAGGAGAGCTTATGCATCCCTTCGGTTTTCTATTTTCTACGGAGAACGAGGTCACCGACAGCAAATAAACGACCTTTGATGTTGCGATTGTAGTATCATCGCAAGCCTTCTAAGTATTTGGCTATGCGGATGCAAGTGATCAGGTGTTCTTCCACGGCCCTGTCGACGTCCTCTGTCCGAACAGCTGTGGCTTGCTCTTCATTATAATGTTCTACCCTAGGTGCTTGGAAGGTAATGTCCACTGGAAGTATGGCTTCTGAACCGTAGACCAAGAAATATGGAGACACACCGGTGCTACGACTAGCTTGAGTGCGCAGTCCCTAGACCACAGCTAGGAGCTCTTTGAGCCATCTGCCCAGATGTTTTTCCTCTTTCTGATATAGTCTCTTTTTGAGGGCATCAAGGATGATGCCGTTCGCCCGTTCGACCTGGCTGTTGGCTCTAGGATGGACAACGGAGACGTATTTGACGGAGATGCATCAGTCTTCGCAGAAGTCCCAAAAATGATGACCCATGAATGTAGTTCCAAGGTAAGTGATAATGCTGTTCGGGAGTTCGGGAGACCAAATCTATGGATGATATCTTCAAAGAGCTCGGCTGCCTTCTTTGCGGTAGCCAAAACAAGCGGTTTGTATTTGATCCACTTAGAGACTTGTCAATGACGATGTGCATGTACCGGAAACCACTTAGCGCTAGCTTGAAAGGGCCGATCATGTCTAGTCCCCAGCATGTGAAAGGCCAAGAAGCTGGGATGGTCTGCAACTCCTGCGCCGACACGTGTATCTGCTTGGTGAAAAATTGACATCCTTCACATCGTCGGACGAGGTCTTCTACATCGGCGATGGCCGTGGTCCAATAAAAACCAGCTCGAAAAGCCTTGTCGACCAGGTTTCTTGAGGCCGCGTGATTACCACAGGAACCAGTGTGAATTTTGAGAAGTAGCTTCACTCCCTCTTCTTGGGTGATGCATTTCTGCAGTATCCCTTCTTTGCTGCTTTTCCTCATCAAGTTCCCATCCACCAGTACGTAATGCTTGCTTCGACGGATTAGGCGTTCGGTTTCGGTCTTGTCGGCGGGTACGTCAGCGCTGGTGAGGTACTTGATAAACTGTTCCCTCCAGTCGGCGGCCAGCGAAGGTACTGTAAGTACCAACTGCTCGGCAAGGGGGATTTCTTAAACTTCCTTCTCTTCCTTAATGGATGGCATAAAGTGATCTTGAACGAAGACCCCAGGCGAAATCACGGAGCAAGAATAGCCTATCTTGGATAGGTGGTCGGCGAGCTGATTTTGATCTCGTACCACGTGGTGGTACTCGATACCGTAGAACTTCCCTTCGAGTTTCTTGATTTTGGCGTAGTATGCGTCCATCTTCTCACTAGAATAGGACCAGTCTTTGTTGAGCTAGTTGATGACCAGCGCGGAGTCTCCATACACCATGAGGTGTTTGATGCCGAGCTCGACGGCTATACAGAGTCTGTGGAGACATGCTTTATATTTGGCGGCATTGTTGGAGGCTGAAAAATGTATTCGGAGAACGTATCGGAGCTTGTCCTTGGTCGGCGTAATGAATAAAACACACGCACCGACACCATTGATGTTGAGGGCGCCATCGAAGTACATCACCTAATGCTCAGGGCAAGTAGCGGGGATGGGCACTTTAATCTTGGTCCACTCAGCGATGAAGTCAGCGAGTGCCTATGACTTGATGGTAGGCCTGCTTCTGAATTCAATGGAGTAGGTGCCGAGCTCGACATCCCACTTGATGATGCGGCCGTTGGCCTCTTTGTTGCGGAGAATGTCCCCCAGAGGGAACTCGGTGACCACGACGATCTTGTAGTACTCGAAGTAATGGCAAAGCTTGCGCGACGTGATCAGAATAGCATATAGTAGCTTCTAGACTTGAGGATAATGAGTTTTGGACTCATTAAGGACCACGCTGATGAAGTAGACCGGACATTGTACCTTGTAGGCATGCCCGGCTTCCTCGTGTTCAACGACGATAGCTGTGCTAACAACGCGAGAAGTGGTGGTGATGTAGATCAGTAGGGTTTTGTCTGGTTGAGGCGCCGTCATGATCGGAGGCTTCATTAGAAACAACTTGAGCTGCT
>NW_027097082.1:19444-60000 GCF_019320115.1 Miscanthus floridulus | reverse complement strand
AGGGTATGGCAAAAAGGGCGATGGGACGGCGGTCAAATCACCTTTTTACCATCCCCTATTGACGGTGCAGAGACTACGGCTCCCTGCGGACGCCCATTCCGCACTTTTTCACCGAAATCGGGTACGACATAGACCACCGAGACCCCTGCATCGTACACAGGTCACCTTCGAGGCCTCGGCAAAGAAGGCCTCGGCACGATCAGCTCCAGCACCAGTAAGGCCTCGGCACTCCACCAGGACAAGAGTCCACCAGCCACGGCATGTCACCTACAGTGGAGGCCATACTGACTAGACGTCAACAAGGACCCTTATGACTTCAACAGCCTCGGGCATGGCCTACTTGACGCACCAGTGATCAAGTACCAATTACCATTCCTGACACTGTATTGCTACAGGAATAGGCCACAGTACTGATCTTCCTTTCTCGCTAAGACGCCACGTGTAGCTCTCTCATGTACTCCTGGCTCCCTCCTTGTGGCTATAAAAGGAAGCAGCCAGGGCCGTTTCTAGGGATCGGAAAAAACCACACCAGCCCTCACGCAAAAAAGCACTCACTCAATTCACGCGCGCTCCCACGCTGCCTGAGAGCAATGACTCAAGCAGCCCACACCACTCCACGCCGAGACCTGGGACTAGCTCCCTCTCTCATCCAGCTTGTAACCCCCTACTACAAGCACTTCGGTGCAAGGAATACAAGATCGATCTCCTAGACTGGACGTAGGGCGCTGATTGCCTGAACCAGTATAAACCTTCTGTCTCTTTGCATCACCATCCGGGACTAGGGGCACGCAATTCACATTTACTGGTTGGTTGAGGACCCCCTGGTCCGAAACACCGACACATAGGTGCATGTATAACTCTCAAGATTATATTATTACTAGGTGAGCCCCCGTGCGTTGTGACGAGAGCAAGAAAAAAATCATAAAATTACATGGTTCATTGTGCAAAGCTAATGTAAAATTGTATCACATCATAATTTCACGTCATAAGAAAAACTATGGAATAAAATAGTTCTACTTAAGCATAAATTGTGTCCTACAGACCACACAATCAATGTCGAGGACCTTATAAAAAATGTCGAGGAATGAAACAAATAACGTTGACCAAATATCAATGCACTACTAGAACCAACATTGATTAATTGTAAGCCATTTAGCCATAAAGAATAACACTTGCGCTACTGGCACTCACAGAACGGTTGGCCATGTTAAATAAAATGTGCTAGCAACAATCACTTGGCCCCTGTGGGAAGAGAACCTCACATGTTATTGGTAGTTCCTTCCACTTGAGAACAATACAATCTTGCTCCTCTAATGATTAAAAGAGAAGAGCAGGAACAAGATTTTTAGAAAAAAAGAGATGCAGATACACCCCTATCATACACTTTGCACTTGACAAACTAATCCTAAAAGTAGCAGAATAATACCATAAGGTTGCAGGGCACTAACTATTAAGGTATTGTGCTCCTCTGTACTACTGAAAATCAGAATAGCATCATCATCATTGCTGAAAAATTTAGCACGAGCTCAAGCTACTTTAGCTAAGCAGATCATGGATGTAGATATACCTGTCTTGATTTCCACTTGTAATTCCTAAGTCTCTACCTGCAGTAAAAATTAATTCTTAGGCCAGAACCATAAAAAGATGGAGCAAAGAGCAGGGATAGATGTTTTGCATTCAGTCAATCCAATGTTATTCAGAAGTAAATTCAAGGTAATCAATGTACTTTCTTTATAATTATCCGTTAATCCTAGCATTCACAGGCTTCTCACATCTAATCAGGACTCAAGGTAATGTCTTTTTTATGGGAGTCTAAACTGTTTGCTTACTCTTACATCTCCATTATTGAATACTCTCACATCTAATCAGGACTCTTACTCTCACATCTCTAGGTTTTCAGGAAACTATGGTTGACAGAGGCAGTAGTGAAGTACAGGGATCCCAAGCACTAAAAAGGTCTAGACATGTGCCTATACATGTGTTGTTTCCTAGAAATGGGTGCGCCATTAGAACAAGTTGATGAAGGATTAGTAGACCTCTTGGTTCCTGAAAATTCATGAGCATCAGCCATCAGCCAAGGTGCCTGCAGCCTGCTGATATACAAAAGGCTTTCCCAATAAGAACTCATTTTATAATAAGAACTATTAGAAGCTCCTAGCAACAATGGTACTAACTTTTCAAGGTACTATCATTAAACATTATTGACACTATTCAAAACCTAACCTAATTGGTTGAGTTTGCTGGCAATAAGAAGCAGCAAGAGTAGTCTACGGATTTTAAGTTGCATCATTGTCAGACATCAATACTCAGATTAGCTATTGGGAAACAATGTCTAATTCCAAAAGACACTTAAGAAAGCACATATCGTCTAAGTAAAAGAGAGAAAAACATAAAGCGGAAGGTAAAAGTAACCATTGACAATTACAATATAGGATCTTGTGCATCTAAAATGACAATGGATTGTAAGTCAAGAAGACAATTCTGGTTTGCAAATGACAAGAAGACAACCATATGATTGCATGCGACCTCTGAACTGTGAGAAAGAACAGAGAAGACCAATCTTGGAATGCAATTACTTAGATAACAAAGGTTTCGGGACAATTACTTTAAACATTAATTCGCTATTTTTTCATTTAAATTCAGCAATATTGTTCAGTCTGACAGGTCTGACATGGTCTGTAGTTCTGAAAACATCTAAGCTGTTGATTTGAAACATACTGTATTGCCAATTTACTAATTCTAGAGAATGGCAGTGTGACTATTATTCCTTATCACACTGTATTGCCAAATAACACAGAATTTTCAGCGTAGATCGGAACATACACACACACACAACTCTAACCCTAGATCTTCTAAACACAGCACCTAAACATCCATACAAACACAATACTCATCCATAGAAACATATGTACACACATCTGAGGAAGAAAACGGCTCACCATGGACATGCATATCAGATCTGCAGACCGCACGGGATGGAGGAGCAACTAGAAAGACTGGAGGACGTAGATCGGACGGAGATGACATGGATCGAGCCCGCATCTAGGCCCATCCTAGCCCAGGACGAGTGTGGTGTTGAGCTGCTGCTGTAGTTGACCCACGTGGCGGCGCTCGGCCTTCAGCCAGCTCGCCCAGCCTAGTGGGGACGACGGCGCTGGCTAGCTGTCAACACAGAATTTTCGTCCCGTGCCGAGGACACACGCAGCAAGCCGGAAGGGTCTACTCGATGGAGCTATAGATCCGCCTAGCTTCAGCGCAGGGATGGTCGATCCTACGCACTCCTCCCGAGACGTGCCAGTCAATTTGACCCTATAATTGACAAGGAGAGAAAGTTCATCAGTAATTAAGGGCGGAACTTACCGGTGTTGCCAGACAGTCCCGAATGTGCGGCTCTAAGAGCCGATATGAAAGGAGATCGACTAAACAGTCGATTCCAGCATATTCATGAGAATGAATCGATTAAAGCTCATTGGGTTGTATAAGAAGAATCGGTTATTATTTAGGGTAAATATCGTTATTTAAACAAATATTAATCAATGACAATAAGATGTCAACAATGATTGGTTTGTGCCAAGCCAATGATTATAAGTAACCAAACCCTTTTTTATATAAAGAAACAATTCAACATCACTTAACCATTTAATAAAGATAAATCTAATGAACATGTTAGATCTCATCTATCGCTATGACCAGTGGGGCATGAGGCAGAATCATACAGGCCGTAGAAATAACAATAGACTCGACGACCCTAACTCATTACTAATATCAGTGGGGCATGAGGCAGAATCATTTAGGCTGTAATACAATAATAAGATCATGGGGCTAACATATCTTTCAACCTATCTTTACTTCAACGGTCTCGTGATGCGAACTGTTCGTGAAAGCACTCGATATCGGCTAAAACAGCCGATTCAGGCATAGCGCACAGTTAAAGTCATGCCTTATCAGGAATAGATCTATCAAATAACGATCCCCACTCCACGGTGCTAATAATGAGGTCTAAGGTAGAATCACATAGGCCATGATAACGGGCCATGGAACGGTTCTCGCTAGCCAATAAACCTACTCAAGACGCAACATGCTTTAACCGTACGCTATGCACGATCAAGATTGACGTAAAACAGTTGATAAAACATAACTCATCGTTTAATGTATAGATTAGATCAGTTTCAGATTAACAAACGATGGGCTAAACAAGATATAAGGCTGATCTAGATCAATCCCAATCGGGCACAGTGATATTGCTGTAATTTAGATAAATAATGAAAACAATAAGTAATATCGGTAACTTAATGAATCTACCAAAGACTGCCATTCTAAGGTAGAGCCGATAACTTGACCTTGATCTAGTTCATGCAGTGGGGGTCGACCGGATCGATGCAATCATACTTGAACTAGGCAAGAATCGATAACTAACTTATACCAGAGTCGCAGTGGAGGTCGATCGGATCGATGCAGCCATACGAACAGAGGTATAAGCCATGACGGTACTTACAACAAGCAGTGGAGGTCGATCGGATCGATGCAGCCATACTTGCTGAAGAACTCGCCGAGGTCTACTCTACTCCTACTCCTAAGGGGTGGTCGAAGCCAAAAAAGTAAATAACTTGTATATTGGATTGATTGTTGTTCTTTACAATAGCTGAGGCTTGATATTTATACCCAGGACCTACGCATGACTCCTGTCTAAGCATGACTCATCACAATTTTTGACCCTAGAGAAAACATTTCTAATTTAAGATAACTTGGACTCTAATCTTTCTCTTTTTGTAGAGTCCAACAAATTTCGTCCTGGCGCCGAACGTAGCCTTTGTTGTTATCCGCTGGCGCTATCTGAAGAAAGTCGATTCTAGTTTTGCGTTCGAATCAGCTGGTTCCGATCTGCATGCAATTGATTCCTTGATGACATGATCTTAGGAGCTTTTGAGTCCCTGTGACCCTTCTTCCAAATTTTGGTTTAAACACATGCCCCCCAATTTTGGGATAAAAGAAATTTTATTCCAAAATTATCACGTCTGTGTCCCCGATAGGTCCGCAGTCATGGGTAAAGAATCTTGATCTAAGGTCTACTGTTTGTCGCCATCTATGCCAGCTCATGAGCCCATGCCTCAAAACTTTTACGAGAGCATCATTGCTTCACGAGCACTTGGATTCATCCTTCTAGGCCAGCTACAAAATGTCTATCCGACCCTAGCGGGAGCAACTCAATAATTCAGCCATATTTCTCTTCTATCTGCCTCCTCGAGTGCTCCCAGCTCTGCTGGACCCTCCATGGTCTATCTTACGAAGATCTCAAGTGGCTAGAAGAATTCTTGTGCATAGGGTGATTGTTTCACTTATTCTAGCACCTCGTTGAGCAAGAAGACCAGCCATTGCGGTTAGAAGAATTCCTGTGATATCACCTGAGTCTTCTCTCGATGCTCACAAAGTTGTTCTAGTGTTTGTGAGGGCTAGAATGTGTGGACACCTTCCCCTTGTTGCTCCTCCAAACGCCCACCGGGAAAGCCTCAGGCTTCTTTCCTATAGTTCCTCAATTTATCGAGAAATCTACTGAGCATATGTTAGGCGGGCGACCTTTCTTCTTCTCTGGTACAATTTTATTGATGGGCCGATGTGACTCGGTTCACAATGAGTTTTGGCCTTGTGGAGATCCGGACTCCCTTCAATCCAAAGAAGTTTTAGTGGGTTAATCTTTGGTCAATGTATCCATCCCACGATATTTTGTAATCTAGGGAAGCAATAAATTTGAGTCTGTTATCTCTTCGTTATCCGTCCCCTGAATTTCTGGAGTGCTGATCTGTTTTTGTTTCTGATTTCAATTTCACACCTCCATCGAAATCTATCTTCTCTCTTTCTCAGGCTATATATACAGGCTACGGCTGTGGATCAAAAAACAACCCTCTTCGTCTCAATCCTTCTTCGTCTTCAGTATATTTCCTGCCTTTCTATAGGTTCGAGGTCATGGAGAACAACAAGAGGTCTGCTGAAGAAGCCCTCAATGGATCTACATCATCACGCCAACGCTTTCGTCGTCAAGAGGACGCATCTTGGGGTGCTCCCATCGCTTCGGATCAAAGGGCTGACTCTGCCTAGCCCTCGGGGTCATCTTTGGCACCAATTCGCCGCCAGCTTCCTCGTCACTTGAGGCGACAGATCGGTAATGATGATCTGCTGGCCTCCATCGATCGGACCGACCAGCATCTAGCCAACTGCTTCTCCCTAGCGGAATCGGCTTTGGCCATGATTAAAGACCGATCACCCCCTAGGGTCAGCCTAGTGAGGGAAAGGTTGGCCAGGGCTGAAGCTAGAATCATGGGTGAGATGTCTACCATTATTTCTCTATTTTTCCTTGATTTTACCCTCAAGATTTCTGATCACTTTTTCCTTGAATATTTTAGATCTAACTGCTCAGTTGGAGAGTCTTCGATCAGCCACGAATCATGCGGCGGGATTTGTCAATGCTAGGGGCACCGTTCCGGTGGTTCGCTTGCATGACATCCTGAATCATGTCAAGGAGGTCGCCCTTCATGGCGTTCATCATGACGCTGCCATGGCGTTGGCTGCTGCACAAGCCTGTTCGGGTCATAATCTTCGGCTTCTTCTCCATGGTTTTTTTGGACGCAGTGTACCCAGGGGAGCATGAGCGCTTGGTTGAGGATTTTATGAGCGCCGCCAACTCTATAGCTTTCAATACCCTGGCTGATGATATAGTAGGCAAAGTGTTTTCCGGTCCGTAGCTTGTAATAGGTGACGTTTAGCACACAACTTCCTCGCCTTGAGTGATTTCCCTTTGTTTCGTGCTTCATACCCTTCACTTCGTTCGTGTTTGCTTTGCTTCTATAGGCGATACACATCGTATCGGCTTTTACTCTTTTGGGTTCATTTTTGCACTAGACACGATACCTTTTCAATATTGGCTATTAAAGTTATCGACCAAACATATCATTTATTAAGTATTGATCCAAACGCTTGGATAATATTTCTTTAAATATTTCCCGTTGATGGCTCGGCCAAATTCTTCCTCTCCTTTTAATGTTTCCAAAATATAAGCATTACCAGGTGCACAACGTTTGACCCGATAGGGTCCTTCCTAGTTAGGTGAGCATTTGCCGAATTTACTGTCCTTTGATCCGATCGGTAATTTCACTTTCCAGACCAAGTCTCCTTCAGAGAATTGCTTAATCTTGACCTTTTTATTATAATATTTCACAACCCTCAGTTTATTGGCTTTGATATTTTCAAGAGCACGCAGCCGAAGGCAACTTAAGTCTTCTAAATTGTCTATCATAAGATTCTTGTAGACCTCAGCTCACAAATCATTCTGCAGCGTAACACGCCTCGATCTAGTCTAAACTTCCTAAGGAAGAACTGCATTATGGCCATACACAAGTTCGTAAGGTGATGTTTTAATTGACATATGGCAGGCCATCCTATATGCCCATAGCGCCTCATTTAGCGTCGAATGCCACTTCCTTGGCTGTTCCTTGATCTTTTTCTTGATTAGCTTAATCATAATCTGGTTGGACGCCTCTGCCTGGCAATTAGCCTGGGCATAGTAAGGGGAGGAATTCAATAGCTTGATTCCCATACTGGCAGCAAAATCTCCGAACTCTTCTGATGTGAACATTGTCCCTTGATCGGTAGTTATAGTTTAAGAAATCCCAAAATGATACACAATGTGTTTCCTGACAAAATCAATCATGTTCTTTGAGGTTACCGTCTTCAAAGGAATTGCCTCAACCCATTTAGTGAAGTAATTTGTTGCCACCAATATGAACTTATGTCCTTTGCTTGAAGGTGAAAAAATCTGGCCAATTAAATCAATTCCCCAACCCTGAAACAGCCATGGTTTGATTATTGGATTCATGGCCGATGCAGGCGATCTCTAGACATTACCAAAATGTTGATAGTCCTGACACCCCTTGTAATATTCAAAACAATCTTCCAGTATCGTTGGCCAGAAATATCCGGTTCTGTGAATAATCCATTTCATCTTATAAGCCGATTGATGAGCTCCACATATCCCTTCATGCACCTCACCCATCAACACCTTAGCCTCTTCTTGGTTCAAGCACTTGAGCAATACCCCATCGACTGTTTTATAATATAACTGATCATCTAACAAAACATACTTAGCCGATTTATACCTTAGCCTCCTGGTAACTTTTCGAGATGGATCTCTAAGGTAATCGGTTATTTCAACCCTCCAATCATCACTTGAGGTTTCACTACTCAAGACTTCTTGAAACATTCGATACCCTGATGCACTTTGAGCTAGTCGATTAGCCTCTTGGTTTTGCGCTCTTGGAATATGTTGGAAAGAGATATGAAGAAACTCCTTGAGCAACTTTTGGCACTCATCATAGTATCCTTTCAAAGTCTCTTCCTTGCACTCATCAACTGATTAATAATTAACTGTGAATCTCTAAACACTTCAACTGCTTCGGCCTTTACTTCGTGAAGAAGTTAAAGTCCCTTGAGAATAGCTTCATACTCCGCTTGATTGTTAGTAATCATTGGTTTAGTTAGAAAAGAAAACTCAAAACTTGCCCCCCGAGGTGAAATAATAACAATACCAATGCCACCACCCTACTTGCATGATGACCCATCAAAGAACAACGTCCAAGGCATTATCTCTACATAACTAATGCTTGGCTTGTGATGCTGGGTGATAAAATCGGCCATTACTTGTCCTTTGACTGCTTTAGCCGATTCGTACTTCAAGTTGGATTCCGATAACGCAAGAATCCACTTTCCCACTCTTCCATTCAGTATTGGTATTGATAACATATGCTTAACCATATTAGCCTTGGAAACAACTATACACTCGGCCGATAATAAGTAGTGTCGCAATTTAGTGCAAGAGAAATATAAACACAAGCATAATTTTTCAGTGGGAGAATATCTCGTCTCTGGATCCAGTAGTCTTCTACTCAGATAGAAAACAACTCTCTTTTTTCCCTCAAATTCTTGCATCAGGGCCGATCCAATTGTCTTGTCATCAGCCGATATGTACAACTTAAATGGCTTACCTTGCTGAGGAGAGACCAGCACAGGTGGACACTTCATATATTCTTTTATTTCTTCGAACACCCTTTGTTGTATGTCACCCCACTTGAATTCTTGATCATTTTTCAACTTCAACAAGGGAGAAAACGGTAGGATCATTTCCGACAAATTTGAAATGAATCTTTTGATGAAATTAATCTTACCAAGCAGAGATTACAACTCTATTTTGGTAGTCGGGGGAACTACTTCATCAATTGCCTTCACGCTTTTCTGACCAACTTCGATTCCTCTCTCGTGGACCATAAATCCTAAAAATTATCCGGCTAATACTCCAAAAGCACACTTATTAGGATTCATCTTCAAACCAAGCTTCCTCGTGCATTCTAGAGTCTCACGCAAGTCAGCCAGGTGTTCTTTGTACCCTTTGGATTTTATCATCACATCATCAATGTAGATCTCAATAATCCTGCCGATCAACTTATGGAAAATGTAATTCATCGCCCTTTGATAAGTTGCACCGGCATTCTTCAGACCAAAGGTCATGACAACCCACTCTAATAGACCAATTGCGCCGGGTAACCTAAACAGTGTATGCTAGTTGTAGGATTGAATGATGAAATGAAGAACTATCATGCATAGGTTAAGTAACTAGACTCATGTTCATTTTATGGAAATTAGACCCTTGCTTTTAATGTTGATCTCATGGGGTATTCTAGTTTCTGTATATCTAGTTACTCAAGGTGCTAAGGATGGTATATTGGTGCACTCCGATTGGTATCACGCTTCAAAGGTCCATATCTTATACCTTAACATCATTTGGTAGACATTGTCTCCTATATTTTCTTTCTAAGCATATGTGCAAGCTACAATTCAAATTCTTAGCGCATATGTAGGGGAGCAATTGCTACCATTTGGGGTTCATAAAACTTGTCCATATCCTTTTACACATGGTAAATATGCTTGGGCAAGCAATATGGATTCAATTGAATTTCAATTCATATCTTTGTGAAAGGGTTGTCATCAATTACCACAAAGGGGGAGATTGAAAGTTCTAGTTTGATTTTGGTGAATTGATGAAACCCTAAGTGCTAATCTAGTTTATCAAAGTGATTATGAGATAGGTGGCACATTCCAAGTGGTGAAGCAAATAAAGATCATGACATGATGACGGTGATGCCATGGTGATGATCAAGTGCTTGGACTTGGAAAAGAAGAAAGAGAAAAAACAAAAAACTCAAGGCAAAGGTGAAATTGATAGGAGATTTTTGGTTTAGTGATCGAGACACTTAGCGAGTGTGATCACATTTAGGATCGATAGCCGTACTATTAAGAGGGGTGAAACTCATATCGAAATGCGGTTATCAAACTGCCACTAGATGCTCTAACTCATTGCATATGCATTTATGATCTAGTGGAAAGCTAACACCCTTGAAAATGTTTGTGAAAATATGCTAACACACGTGCATAAGGTGATACACTTAGTGGTTGGCATATTTGAGCAAGGGTGGAGAAGATGGTGAAGTGAAGGAGGTGATAGTCACTGTCAAACAGTGACCGGACACTGGTCACGTGGTGACTGGACTCGAAGGAGCAGTGTCTGGTCATTTATAAAATCAGTGGAGTGCTCGGGCTACTCTTGGCCTGAGATCGGATGCAGGTGACCGAACTCTAGCTGAACACTGTTCTGCGTCCGGTCCTGCTGACGTGGCGGCGCACAGAAAAGAGGGTGAGTGACCGAACGTTGGGCGAGTCCGGTCAGGCGTGACCGGACGTGTTCGGTCATGAATTTCCGCCTCTGGAACCTTACTGGAAGTGACCGGACACGAGACGACGGTGTGTTCGGTCGCAACTTATCACATGGCACGAAGCTAACTAGCCGTTGAAATCGCGTGGATGAGATTAAACTGAGGGGCCACGTGGCGTGCATCACGCGACCGAACGTTGGGTGGCGTGTGTCCGGTCGCCCCGACCTGCGCGTCCAGTCGGTACGCAGTGGGGTGCTCTGTGAGCCCAATGGCTCTATTCGTTGGGGGCTCTATTTAAAGGCGTGTGGCCGGCTCTAGCTAAGACTTTTTGGCCATTTAAATTGACATAGCAACCTTGTGAGCTTAGCCAAATCCCTCCTACTCATCTCCATCATTGATTCATCATCTTTGTGAGATTGGGATAGAATCCAAGTGCATTGCTTGAGTGATTGCATCTAGAGGCACTTGGTACTCGTGTTTTGCTGCGGAATTCGCTTGTTACTCTTGGTGGTTGACGCCACCTAGACGGCTTAGAGCAGCGAGGATCGTTAAGCGGAGGTTGGTGATTGTCTCCGGCTCCGATCGTGGTGATTGTGAGGGGTTCTTGACCTTTTCCCGGCGGAGAGCCAAAAGATACTCTAGTAAATTGCTCGTGGCTTTTGTGATCGTCATCTTGTGTTGGTTGTGCGGCACCTTATTGAGGGTTTAGCGTGTGATGCTAATTAGCACGTAAACCTCCAAGTAAGTGAATCAACACAACGAGGACTAGCTTGCCGGCAAGCAAGTGAACGTAAAAATCATGGTGTCATCATTTGATTCCGAGGTGATTGATCTTCATTGGTATTCATTCTTGTGATTGATTGGTTCTTTCCTCGACTCGGCGGTATAACCATCTTGCTCTCTCTCTTTACATTATCGTAAACTAGTTGTCAACCTCTTTAGTGTAGCTAGTCGTAAGAGCTTGTTAGTTTGGTTAGTGCGGCTCCTTAGTTAGCCTTTGTGAGCACACTAACTTAGTGCAGTGACATAGCCATTGTGTGGATAAAGACTATAAAAACTAGAATTGTGGTAGGTGGCTTGTATTTTTAGTAGGCTAGCGCAACACTCGCTTCGCCTCATATTTGTCTAACCGGTTTGCTAAGTGTTGATGTAGAAATTTTTAATAGGTTATTCACCCCCTCTAGCCATTAGGACCTTTTAAAATTAATTTGGAAAATTTTATGAAGCCATTTTTATTTATCCATTGAGCAACAAACTAATTAAAGCTTGGCATTTTTATATAAAAACCATTAAATAATTTATTTTAATTTATATATTATATTCACGCCAAAAATTCAAAATTCCGGATTGAGGTGTGACACAAACTAGACCTCATATTGCACCAGTGCCAAGCCGTGACGCTAGGGGTGTTCATCCATGGTTTCGTCTCTCGGTTTTGCCTGGTTACTGAAACTAGGCCCCGTAGATGGCTGTTTAGAGCTGGTTGGTCTGGTTTCATGTGTTTCCACACAGCAGCAGCAGCAAAGCGCTACGGGTTGGATTGGGCTGGTTTCATGGTTTCAGTGGTTTGAACCGTAGGTGCGAGACGAGGATGTGTAGCAACATTGCCCTTTGTTGCTCTTGCTCCACAAATTACCTTTGCTCCCTCTGCACGCAGCGGCACGTACAAGCAAACGTACGCCGTAGGACGTCCTCTGCGTGTGGAAAAAAATTGCTTGGATACCGTATCCATCCAGGGCCGGTGCATACACGCCCTAATCTACCACCACGTGCACAAAACATAACATCTGGTGCTTCCAACCTCCGCTCTCGTCTTCCAGGCTTACTCGGCTTTTCGCGTGCTCCGCTCGAGCTCCAGGCTCTCATCCGTGGTTGGCGGGCTGTGGCCATCGGTGGACACGTGCCCCCACATCCAGGATGTGTTTGCATTGACGGTGTGTGCATCCAGGATGCACTGAATTTTTTTCCCTGCACGTACAGCGACGGGTACGTCACAACACAGGCATATTGCTGTGAAGTGAAGTTGCATGACGTGGGGTCCAGCAGGATCTCCCTCGCCAATGAGAGGGATTGAAGTCATACTTATCAATTTCATTCCGGTACTGGCCGGAATGGCCGGTATATTTCGTTCCGCCACCTAGACCGGCACAGACAACGCTCCATCCCGTACCGGCCCTAATACCGGGCCATTCCGCCCATTCCGGTCAATCTCGCTCGTTCCGGGCGAAATTGGCGTTACCGCCAGTTCCGGTACTGGCCACACATGACACGCAGTACGACAAGAAATCGAAGAAGAGCGGACCAGTTGACGTAGAAACTGAAGCAATATCTGTATTTTCAATCACGCATGCAGTAGAAGAGCGGCCAAGAAAACATTTAAGAGCTAAAAAGGAACTAGAAAATTCAGATGCAACAACTGTGTTGGCGTCGACGAGAGCTCAGGATTCAGACGAGGAATGGCGCGGTAGGACAGCAGCTGAGCAGCCGCAGGCTCGCAGCACGCCCCACAGCAGCGGCACGGCAGGACAGCAGCTGAGCAGCCCATCACGCATGGCGGCGGCGGCCGGCAGCTCGCCCCCTCAACTATGCTGCTAGGTTCTGGGCTGCTGGCGTCGATTGAATGGATAAGGTAGGACTGCTTGCTTTTTTTTTTTTTTGAGGGGAGGCCAAGACTGCTTACTGAGGGTTGGGTGTTCGCTTGATGGGCCTATGAATGCTACACGTTGGGCCTGCTGTGTATTGTTGGTAATGTCTGGCCTTAGCTACAATCAATAAGAATACAAATACAAATAAATCTCTTGTGCAATTATGTTTACTATGTTTTTTTTTGAAAAAAATATAACTTTGGAACGGTACGTCGGAATGGACCGGTACCGGAACGTTCCATTCCAAGAGAAAAAACGGAATAACAACCGGAATCTCCTACGTATATGTTTCACAAATCTCCCCAGCTAAAAGATTAAAGAGTGGACATTTTTTTTGGTGCGACAATCGAACTTCGCCTCGTTGTCCTGCTTGCGTGCGATCCCACGTCGCACGGTCCCCCAGCGCTCGCTCCCTTCCCTATAAATAGAGGCTTTTGCTTATGTGCCATTAAAAAAGTTTAAAATTACGTACAAGCCATTAAAAAAGTTGAGTTCCCACGAGTGTCATCATTCTGAACTTCTTTGCTCTCCAAGCCATTTCATTCCATTCGTTTTTCTATTTAACGGTGTCAAACAGACAGTGAAACGACCATTTTACACTATGGTGGAAACGGCCATTTTACACTACGGTGGAGTCCGTTTGTGAGCCACCTTCTTGGCGCCCCCTAGGGCCATGTGGTTGAACAGGGACACGGCGAGTGCTGGGCCGTCGCGCGCGGTGGAGGAGACCGGGGCGCGAGCGACGGTGGTCAGCAGCTAGTTTAGGGCGTAAACTGAACCAGGCCTCGCTTGGTGAAGTAATTCATCGAACAGATCGAGTGCGTCCTCGGGGCCGAGGTCCCCCGAGCGGTAACACTGTCCGATGAATAGCTCCAGCTCCCAGCAAGGGCGGTGGTTGTCCCTCCATTGGCGCGCGGCTGCTGAAACGGCTGGCGGTGGGGAACGCCTTTGGATTGATGGGAGCACCTTGTCGCAGAGTTGGCGCGCGGCCTCAGCGCTGAGGCTTCCCGAGCGGATGCGCCGTCCAATGATCCGCTTCAGCTTCTTCAACCAACCGGGGCGCGTTCGGCTCGACATGGTCGGCGTCGCCGGTGGATCCACACCTCACCCCTCCGATTCGATGCGAAATGCAGCTCGCTCGCGCTGGGGATGGGGATGGTCCGCACAGCGGCACAGGCGTAGCGCGGCGGCAGCGGCATACTCTGTACTGGAGTAGGAGAGTGCGGAGTGCGACGGCGGCGGCGATGCACAACACAGTGCAGCGGCGGCGTACTCTGTACTGCAGTGGGGAGCAGCCCTGGGCAAATTTAACCGAAAACCGAACCGAAAAAACCGAAACCGAAACGAAAGAACCAGAACCGAAAAATTCGGTTCCTTATTCGGTTCCTGATATTGAGGAACAAAAATAACCGAAGAAAATTCGGTTCCTACTCTCGGTTAACCGAATTAATCGAAAGAACCGAATTACATGAATTATACTTCACTTACTTATATTTTGTAGGATTATGTTTGGTTTATGTGTAGTGTTTTATATTTGAACTGCTACATATTTATGTTACTATATTGCTATTGTTTTCTTATACATTGTTATTATTAAAAATGAATATAGTGTTGCATAAATTTGTCTTAGAACACGTATATTTATTGTTGTCTCGAGGTCTTTTGAAAAAATTCGGTTAGAATCGAAATTGAACCGAAATAACCAAGAACCGAAATATTCTGTTCCTAAATTGTTTTTAAACCGATCGATTTCTGTTTTTTAGAAACCAAATTTCATCGAGGGAACTGAACCGACAACCGAACGTCCACCATGAGTGGGGAGTGGGGAACGCTGCGCGTGGGCTCTGTGTCTTTTGTTTTTTAAGAAACTCTGGGTCTGGTTGACGGTGGGCCGTCCGTGGGCGTGAGCCAACTGAGCCAGGAGGCAGGAGCCCAGGAGAGGACTGGATCACTTTTTTTTTTTTTTGAGGACTGGATCACGTGCTTGGGACATGGAGAGTGGAGATTAGAGATTTGACCATGTTGGCATGTTTTCTTCTTTGGGATTTGACCGAGTAATTCTGGAGTTTCTCTTGTACAAAAGAAGATTAGTTTGAGCGCCAAACAATTTTTTTTATATGTATAGATCATAGATATAAGCAAATTGAGCCCGATCCAGTCCACAGGCCTAGTCCAAGCCCGTCAGGTTTTGGCCCGCCAATAAGACTTAGTGGACAAGGTCTGAAAGAGGTCTAGCTACCCAGAAAAATTTTCATGGGACGAGTCCTACTCGAAGTATTATTTTATATATTTTCCAACTAAAAAACTGTGGGCAGCCTGGGAATCATCGGGTCCGAACGCTGCCCGCACCCGCGCCCCGTCGCGCCCCCAACTGAGCTCATCGGCGCCGCCCTCGTCTCCATCTCCAGCAACTCTCTCCCTCCCTCGTCTCCAACTTCGACGAGCTTAGAAGGAAGGGGGTCGGGGGAGGCAGGGAAGCCAGGCGGTGGGGATGGTGACCGAGCGGTTAGGGACCATGGCGGCAGCGGCGGCCGGGCCAGCTCATGAAGGGGGAGTCGCGGGTGTGGGGGCTGGGGAGGGGAAGAAGGAGGCTACACACGGGCGCAGTGGGCAGCGGCGGGGACGAGGGCGAGGGGAGGAAGAAAAACAGTACCCGAGCCATGCACAAGGTGGGCCACGAAGGGAGGGGTGGGCCTTGCGGGGAGGGCGAGGCGAGGAAGAAAAACAGTGCCGGCGCGCAGCTTCTGTCCGAATGAGCGGACGCTAGCAGCCCTCTAGGCGGCCCGCCCAGTCCCAGGCCTAGCTCAAAAAAATGTCATCCTGACTCGCCATGGCATGGTTATGGGTAGGTTTTTCGGCCCAATATAACCGGGCTTTTTTAGTGGCCCAACTCAAAAATGCTTAGGTCTAATAGATTGCAAGTTGAGGAAATACTGAATGAGGCTAAAATTTTAACAAGAAGCTCAAAATGAACTGGAGAAGAAAATGAGATACAAGCCATGAAACATTTGGCTGTCTCTTAACACTTATATTATTATATAGATTAATATTTCATTTATTACGACGATGGAAGTTTAGGCTTCAGTTAAAGCAGTCCCCACCTTTTGGATTCTTCACGTGTTGGTCTGGTGCTCATATTTATTTCTAGTCATATCCTGCAAAAGGCCCACTCTCATTTTTATGCTCATTTCAAATTACAAATTAAATCTGATAGGATTTGTAGGACCTCTAGGTGCAGATCTTGCGGGTAATGACTTAACTTAGATGGGAGACTTGGTGATGTACCTCGCCATGCGCAGTCACGGCCATGGCGCCACTGCGACATGGCCACTGGAGTCGTAGTAGGGGAAGCCATGTAGGCGACCGCTAGGTCGTCGAACGCAGTAGGAGTGCAGGTGCGGTGCTGTGGCAGCGGCGAAGGCGATGGCACTTGACGTCGCTCACAGCGCCCCTCTTGATCGGTCTAGGGTTAGGAACTTCGGGGTGGGGCTGGCGTCTACCGGTGACCTCATATCTTGTGCCCAGCCCCCACCGTCCGTTTATGGCACTGCGCGATGGGGGCCATCAGCCAGGAGAACCGGCTGAGCGCCCCCGATCAGGACGCGGATCAAGAGTCCAATTGGCCGTTCGGTCAACTGGTGGAGATCATCCTAACATTCTCCCCCTTGATCTCACCTTATTACTTAAACTCAACTTACTTTATGTTTTTCCCATTCCATCACAGATCAGTGCATAGAGCGTGTCTCATCGTCACGATCAGTTGCCACTAGATTAAGCAGCTACAATGCACCTCTCTGTTTTGAAACAGATTCTCAACTAGGCCCTTAGTATCTAGAAATCATAGGCTTTTCCGTAAACCCATGTCGACTGTGTGTTCTCTGAACGCACTGGGTGGTCAGCCTTTGGTAAGCGGATCCGCAAATACTTGCTTGGTACTCATATGCTCAATGCTTTCAAAATAATTCTGGATTTTCTCCTTTACAACATATAACTCAATGTCAATGTATTTGGCAGCACACTTGACCTGTTGTCTTAAGAGTTAACTACTTTAAATGGTTATTTGCTGTTAACTACCATTGTTAAATCTGGGTACTAATTTTTTTAACCTCCTTTTGCCTGTTCCTGAGGCCTCATGACAAGTTATACTATGGTATGCATCACTGATGACACCATAACTGTTTCTTTGGAGCTTTTCCATAATAATACTTCAACTGCGAGTGTTAACAACTACTATGGATTTCACTACATATCTCGCCAAGACTTAACATTTGTACCATTAACTATTTGAGAGTACTTGTTCTTTCTTACTCAGCATGAGGCCTATGATACTTTGCAAAATTGTAAGACATTCTCAACTCCATTTCAGTGATCTATATCTGGACTGGACTTCTACCAAAATATCTCGAATACGTAAACTACGTCAGGGTAAGTTCTTACTTGTACTTGTATATTTATCAAGCTTCCAACAGCTGAACCATATGGAACCATGTTCATTTAATCGATCTCATATCGGTTCCTGGAACACTTAAAGTTTTCAAATCTATTACCCTTGACTATAGAAGCAGGCGTAGGTTTACCCGCATGCATACTTTATTTCTTTAGAATCTTTTCTAAGTATATCTTTGCGATAGTCCTAATACCTCATTTTCTTCTATCTCAGTGAATTTCGATTCCTAGAACCAATGATGCTTCACCAAGATCATTCACATTGAAACTTGAGGATAAAACTTCTTCTTCTACAAAGATAGATTAACATCACTACTTATGAGTAGAATGTCATTATAGGATGTGGAAAATAAATTTTTCATTCTTGAACTTTGCATAAACGCTATTGTCCTTCTTATTTTCTTTTAAAACCCAAACTTTCTCATTGTTTCATCAACTTCAAATACTACTGTCTTGTGACTTGTTTTAACCCATAGATAGATTTCTACAGGCGGCATCTCATACGTTCTTTTTTCCACGACAAAACCTTTGGGTTGTGCCATATAAACGTTTTCATATAAATCCCCGTTGAGGAATATCGTCTTTACATCCATCTAATGTAACTCTAAATCGTAATGTGCCAATAACACCATTTTGATTCTAAAGAATCCTAGCATGAGACTGGAGAGAAAACTCTCATCGTAATCTATTCATCCTCTTTGTGTAAAGCCTTTTGCTATAAGTCATGCTTTATATCTTTCTACATTTTCTTTGGAGTCACATTTTGTCATGTAGACCTATTTACAGCCTACTATTTTGGCTTCATTAGGAATTTCTTCTAAGTCCCAAACAACGTTGGTATTCATCGAATTTATTTTAACTTCCATAGCTTCTTGCCATTTAGACGAGTAAACGTTTCTCATGGCTTTTTTAAATGAGGTGGGATCACCCTTCATTTGAATTTCTTCACTAACATAGACTTTATAGTCATCAGAAAAAATTAGTTTACTAATTTTTTGAGACCTTGTGGGACCTCAGCTACTAGCACTTTCATATGGGGCTGTTGTTGTTTTTCATTGCCAAGAGGCAATTGATTCTACAGGCTCCTGTATTACAAGATCCTTGTTTGCATTATTCATCTTCTTCAAAGAGCCAACAACAGGTGTTGTATAAGTTATACAACATCAACATGTATTGAGAAATTCGTTGTTTTTGAATCACTGAAGTGGGCACACAGTCCCGCTTCTCTTCAAGTCATAGATCTCTACATACCATACTCTCCCAGATCATCCCATCTTTTAAAAAGGATAGTGTACCTTTAAATTTCTTGTTTGGGTTTAATCTGTTAAAACCTCATATGGCGCTTTAAGCATCACCTTTATATCTTTGAGGCTGACTACGCTATCTTTCTATCGGAACTTTAAAAAGTCTAAGAATTTAGTTATTTCTCTGCTTAGGGGTATCGTTATTATGACCGTTGTACTCCTTCGACGGTCACATTCATCTTAATTAATTTTTATCTCACTCTTAATAAAGAGTATCTTTCTTAATTGATCTTTATCTCACTCTTAATGAAGAGTATCTTTCTTAATTGATCTTACTATTCTTCCCATCGAAATATGGCATAAACTTTACTGCCATAATTTCGAGAACTATTTAGGAAAACTGTGACCGAGAAGACACTTATTACTTCATTCACATGATTACGTCATGCAAACAAAGTTATTTTTTGATCCGTATAGGAGTACACTTTCTTCATTCTACTTCAAGAACTCATCGAGATCTATTATTAACTGTACTTTTATAAGTCACGCTTGCATCTTTTCTTGTCTTTTGATTAGTATTGACCATGACGGTGCATTTCTATTATGCCATGGTTAATACTAGGATAGCATAAGAGCTACCCAAACTTCTCTCGCTATGCTGAATACAAAAACATGAGTCATCACAAAACTTCTCCCGCCATGTAGGATTGACTAGCATAAGTACTATACCAAACTTCTCCCTATGCGGGATATATTTATACAAAAATTTAGTCATGACGACTAAAACGTTCATTTATACTTTATTTTTCAATTAAATCTTTCTGTTGGTTCCAATTTAATCAGAAAATTAATAAGCTAACAAAAAGTTGTCCTGAACTGGCTTGACTCAAGCCTTTTCATTCACATATCCCAGCATTGCAGTCCATTGGCATACAACCGAGTGATCTCATCGGTTAAAAATAAAATATACAAGATGCTTCTGCATCAATTCTACAACACCGTTGGGTAGAAAATAGAATTAATGCATAAAACTAATAAATTAACTTGAAAGACATATAACTACTCTTCAAAATTAAATTCTCTCGTTGGTTCAAATTTAATTAGAAGATAATCAACATCATTGCAGCGGAAACATGATAATAAAATACATTCTATTAGTTCAGGAGCATTTCTTGGTCTTTATCTACTATCTGGAAAAATTGACCACGTGGGTGTAATTTTTTTTCAAAGATTTAAACTTCAAACTTAAGCTCATTATAATATTCTTATCATCAACGTTGGTCAGAAGATAACAATATCATAATTTAACATAAACAAATCTGAACTACTCCTCCAATTTAAATTAGAGGATAAACATAATCATAATTTACTGAACCAAAATCAACTGCTCTTTAAATTAAATTCTCCTGTTGGTTCAAATTTAATTAGAAGATAATAAGCATTAACTTCGCAACGGAAATATGAAAAAATAATTTATCTACTTTTCAGAAGCATTTCACTGTACTCATCTACTCTCTAAACAAAATATTCCGTTGGTTCAAATTTGAGTAGAGATCAAACATTAAAACAAATTCATCAAAATGTGCTTCTGAAAAAGATTAAAACTTAAATCAGCGTTTACTGTTCATTTGGCCGGCCTGGGGAAAACAGTTCGCGACCCAGCCCGCAGCAGCAGTGCGTGGCCCACTCGCACGTGTGCGCAGCGCCTCCCTCGCGCCCAGGTCGCAACCTGGGCCTAGGCCGGGAATTCACTCGCCCGCCTAGGCTAAATCTGGCCTAACTCGCTCTGAGCCGTCGATTGCAATCGGACAGTTGTCCGGCCATCTCAGCGGATCAAAACCGCCCGCGGCCGGCTCTCCCCGAAACCCTAACTTCATTCGCTTCTCCCCTTTCTGTCTCTACGCCGCGCGCATCACAGCAGCGGCCGACCATGGCGGTCAGGGAAGAAGTAGTGGCGCCGCCATGGGGCCCCTCGCCGACAAGCGCGCTCGCCCGAGGCTAAGCGCTCCGCCGTCGAGCGGCCTTGCGACGTTGCCCTTGACCCCGAGCTCAAGGCGGAGGGCCACGCGATGGCGTGACCTCCTCGGCCTGCGGCTCGGGTCTCTGCCCGCACGGTGGTGGTGCCTTCGTTCCTGCTAAAACAACGGTAGCGCCGGCGGTGAGGAGAGCCCAGGTAGGTCCCCTCCCACACTCTGACTTCTATTGCTGGGTTAGGGTTAGGGTCAGGGTTAGGGTTTGATCCGAATCGAATCGAATCACCTCCTTTCTTTCTGAGGCGGAACATGGTGGCGCCGTCATGGATCCCTTCGTCGGAGCTCGCGTGCGTTCGTCACGCGGCTCCGTTGAATGGTCTCACAGTGGTGCCCTTAGGCCGGAGTCCCCGTGCGCATAGAGGAAAAGTAGCGACAGTGTTGTGCAGCTCTCTTCCCGCGCGCCATCGAAGCGGCGGCGCGGTCTTCTTCCCGTGCGATGGCGGTGGTTATAGCGGTGGAGGAGCTCATGTGAGCCCCCCCTTTCTCGGTCTAGATCTACACCCTAGAAAACCTGGCTCCGGTACCATTGATAGGATTTGTACGACCTCTAGGTGCACATCTAGCGAGTAATGACTTAACTTAGATGTGAGACTTGGTGATGTACCTCGCCATGCGCAGTCACGGCCACGGCGCCACCGCGACATGGCCACTGGAGTCGTAGTAGGGGAAGCCGTGCAGGTGCCCGCTAGGTCGTCGAACGCAGCAGCAGTGTAGGTGCGGTGCCATAGCGGCGGCGAAGGGGATGGTGCCTCCCGTCGCTCAAAGCGCCCCTCTCGATCGGTCTAGGGTTAGGAACTTTGGGGTAGGGCTTGCGGCTACCGGTGACCTCATATCTTGTGCCCTAGCCCCCACCGTCCTTTTATGGCGCTACGTGACGGGGGCCTATCAGCCAGGAGAACCGGCTGAGCATCCCCGATCAGGACGCGGATCAAAGGCCCAATTGACCGTTGGGCCAACTGGTGGAGATCATCCTAACAAAATCAACCCCATGCAGTGTGAATAACAATATTTCATTCACAAATAAGCACTTTAAAAAGAACATAATTAATTAAAGGTGCAGTGTGCCTCATAAATCAGAGTACCTAGAGGCAATAGAGATCACATAGAAATCATGGTGAACACGTACGTGGTAGGTGACTCGTTGTGTCTCTAGTAACACTTTCCCCTATACTCCATATGAACGGTATGTACGTGATCATACATTGATAAATAATACTAAGTGACCATAAGCATTAAGCTAGCATGTGCGTATTATTCCCCGATGCTAACGGCAGCTGAACAATGGTCAATGCTCCGAGGGAGGGTGGCAGTAGCCGCCGGGGCCGCTCCCGTTAGTGCAGCCGGACGGCTGAGCCGAGCTGTCAGCCGCCGCCGCTGCCGCCATCGTCTCGGATTGCGCCACTGCCGAGCCTGAGCCTCCTTTACTCGCCACCGGCGCCGACCGCGCCGCCACCGACGCTGTCACGACGCCGGAGCCGAGGAAGAGGAGCAGGACTGCAACTCCTGCGACGAGCTGCCTCATGATCCGATTCTACTGAACTGAAACGCTCAGCACGAGGGAGAGCTTCCCTGAACGCAGAGCTCTTGAAGTCTTGTTGCTACGTGCCTAAACCAGCTGGGCAGCTGGCCACGCATTCTTTCCATCAGATGCATATTTATATATACACATGAATGCGTCGTGGATGCATTTGTACACACAGCACGATGTATGGACTAATGGGTGTGTGTGACGTGCACTAGTGGAGAGTGTGCAGATGCATAGATGGAGAGACGTTCTGCCTTGGAACTTGACTTGGCATGGGAACGATTTGTCGGAAAGCCCTCTCCTGAATTGTCAATGGATGATATTGATCCAAGACTACCAGGGTGTGTGACTGACTGTCGTCCTCAGTTAGCTGTGTCGTACGCAAAATCTTCCTGGGAAGCAACAAGGAAAATGGGTCCGTGCGTGTAGGTCAGTAGGTGTAGCACGCAAGCAAGTGCCCTTTTTGTGTCCATGTCAAAGCTGAAAAGGAGGATGGACACATGGTGTCAACGGAGTCCAGCAGCTCAGTTTCTTCAGCTTACGTCCATCCACCACAGTCTACGAATGCAGCTTCAGCGCCACTGAGACACTGACACTGGTGTGGTTATAAGGGAGGAGTGTGTCTGTGTTCAGTGAATGCAATTGGCTCATTGCAAGAACTCTACTATCCTTACAGTGATAATAAATATATATGATGATCCTCTCATGCATGAAGAGTTCTTCTAGAACATCTACCGTACCAGAGAGATCGACCTCCAATTAAAAGTTCCAAAGTTGCAGACATCACCGTGCACGGAGAAAGATTTGGTGCCGCTGTGGCAGTGCACGTGGATGATTAGCTTCGTGATTAGATTAATCGAGGAGACGTACATTCAGAAGCAAAGGCGCTTCAAATTTACCCGCCGCACTCGTGGCAGGCGGAGCAAATGTCAAACCACAGCCTAATTGGAGGCAAAGGCTGGATGCCCATCGACCAAGCGTGCACGACAGCATAATGGCGAGGGCCTAACTCGCTTGTTAAGCTTTTACTGACAGTGGCTTGCTGTCTCTGGGTTGTCGGTAACTATTCTCTCCATTCATTTTTACTTGCTCCTTTGGGCTTGCTTTACTTTTCTTGGAACCTGATAGAGTAAGATCGCTTTTACTGACGTCAAGCTCTTGTAAACTAAATCTATCCGCAGTTACTGGGAATTTACTCCCAGCAGTGCAACTCAAAATGCTCTTCGTAATTTTGGTGCCTCTCTTTGGAAAGAAAAAAAACAACTGCCGTGATGATTTATTCTAGCAATGTACTCCACTCTTTTAGAGTTCTCGCTCTTTTTTGGTGCGGCTTTCCTCCATAGCGCACTCTACATGAGCATTTTCAGCCGGCCCGTGGTTTCTGGCATATAACACTAGTATCAATAGTCCCAACTCCAAAGTGAGCACGTGTGATGGCTGCTCATGTCGTCGGTAGCGTGCATGCATGGTAAGCCATTCGCATGGCTTCCTCGAATAGCTCACATCAGTAGAAAGACGGGAGAAAAATGTGGCAGCTTACAGAGTCAATTTGCACAAAGTCAGATCTTGCCGACCAAATCGTGCAAACTTGATGGTCACCACCTTACATCAAGTGCGCAAATCACTCCTTTTCTCTCGCGTTGAAAACTTGTGTTTCCATTTCCATGTTCAATGTTCTTCTACAGCTTACACCGGTTGAATTGCAGCTGCCTTCGACACCTGCAGATATCATGGTGGTGGGTTTCTGATGGATTAACTGGTATTCACAGAATTGAATAATGTTGCCAGAAAATATCGATTTTTTTTTATTGCCTCAACCTTCGATACAAATTGTAGTATTTAAACACACACCAACTCACACCACAACACCACACGCACACACACCTAGATCTACAACCTATATCTAGGTCAACTAGAACACGACTGAGAGATATGACAGTTGTAGTCCATCCGTGTGAGGCATCCACTATCCTGAAAATAATCGGAGGAAAACGCCGGTGGGAGACGTGAGACGAGAAGCCTCGAACTCACCGGCTGCTCACCACTCGAGCACTCTGCCGTCATCTTTACAGAACTGGTGAAGCACCTGTGTACTTTTCAGAAAGTCACAGCAAGTACTGATCCTTTATCATGTTATTGTTTCAAGTTTCGGACAGAAAAAAAACACAGCCCAGTTTCCAATTCATATAAGGGTACCTGATTGAAACATGACCTGACCAAATTTTGCGACAACAATCAGAATCACTTTGCCAATGCCCACAATAAGTTACAGCTCAGATACAATACATAGGATCTGCGAATGCCGCCACACAATGACAATATGTCACTCCAACAGCTCATCGGCTGCCTGCTGGTTCTCACAGGACTGACTCGGTTACCCCATACAAAACCTTCAACAAATTTACAAGACGGAACAGCCAATGGTCTCTCTGGTAGCCAGGTTCTTACAAGGACAATGCAAAAATAATCCAGCAACAAACACACTGTTGTCGGGGCATGAGGCCATCTTTTTGGTGATGTGAGGTATAAATTAAAATGAAAAATGGCATGGGTGTGACTGCCTCATGAGTTAGGTTTGTACAGCAAAGTTTGCGGCGCTTGGCTGTCCCACTTTCTTCATGGAAGCCTTCAGGTCTTCCCTGGATTTGGTGACATTGGATTTAGTAGCTGATCCAGTCTTTGAAGCACCCTTTGGAGAACATTGTGCCTTACTGCTAACATCTTTGGAGTTCCCAATGCTGTGACGATGCAGCCGGCAGCATACTGCACTGCCATTTCCTCCCTCTGGTGTATGAGGGGTGTCACTGCAGCTCTTTCTCCGTGTCAGTTTTGGTGACTTGGCACGAGTTGGAGGCACCTGCAAAAGAAAAGGCAAAAAATGAAGGCTTGCACTAGTACATGCTAAAAGCAGGCAAGCTTATACAGCTTTCCATTAATTTAATCAATAGGTTACAAGTATAAATCAATGTAAGACATTTTTAAACTGATTGTATATACAACTTATGCTCATTTTGGTGATTTATATGAGTATTGGAGTAGGAACATTACAAAGTTTGTTCAGTGGGAAAAAATTTACATTTCTGCTGACCAAGTCGATGATGAAAACGGCAATCATTTGTTTTGGGAGAATAAAATGAAAAGAGACAATTATGTGTCCAGAAAATTGAAGTTTTCAATTATGGCCAGATACAAGGACAATAACGTCATGCATTTGGATACCGAGGAATCATGTTGTTTCAAGCATATTTTCCTTGCACAAAAATATCAAGACACTATATGTTAATGTGAGGTATATAAAGAATCAGGAACACAAAGTAACAAAATTGGATAAGGATCCCCCTAACCTTGACTTTAGTGTCTTGGCACCCAAAGAAAAGCAATATACAAAGTAAAAACACAAAACTGGAGCTATAAAGACGATGGAACACCACCCGAGAAATGAATATGAAATTATGAAGAAAATCTAAGGAATTGATGCAGCAGAATAACTTATGGAACTAATTGAAAACCTAGAGATTTCCTTCAGAATGTAAATACCAATTGAACAATGCAAAAAAAAAGTTAATTGATTAAAATAACATAGCAGACAACACAAAACACATTACCTTCTTAAGTTCAACCTTTGGTGGGGGTCCCTCTTGGTAGAAGCTTGGCATGGGTTTTGCTCGGACGACCAAGTTCTTCCTCAGTTGTCTTAGAGCTTCTTCTTCCTCTTCCTAGAAAAAAAGAAAAGGACAAGAAAGAGAAATAATGGCAAATTTAGTTAACCCAAAAAGATTTAATCAAAAAGAGGATCATAAAGCAGGCTTGGTAAGGAGTTTCGTCGTCTTGGTGGCCAGATAACAAAGATTTTCATAAGTTAGACTATTGATAAAAACGTGCAAGTGTAATGATGTTTACAGGAGGCATCAAATATGCATGTACGAGTGACACGGCAGAAGCATAGTTAAGGCAATCAAGTGAGGTCTATGTGCAGTAACAATATACTAAGAGTAAGCAGGCTTCAGATAAAAGCATCCTCAGCAATTCTAATACCAGTACCTAAAGTTACCAGGCGCTATAGTTTTTCCCAATAAAAATATCAGATTTTGCGGGACAAAATATTCATTACAAAGACAAATCAACTCATGTACACAAGAAACAACTATAATTTCACAAGCTTAAAGTTTAGTGCATGTGTTTATACAAGAAAAGGCTTAACCAATTTAACTATATTGATTGGACAAAGAAGCAACATGCAAAACCTCATAAAGTTACTATTTTCAAGGCTTCAAACATATCTGAAATTGTCTTGTTTCTTGCTTTTTACCACACTAACCAAGCAAGATGAACAACAACAACAACAACAACAACAAAGCCTTTAAGTCCCAAACAAGTTGGGGTAGGCTAGAGTTGAAACCCATCAGAAGCAATCAAGGTTCAGGCACGTGGATAGCTGTCTTCCAAGCACTCCTATCTAAGGCCAAGTCTTTGGGTATATTCCATCCTCTCAAGTCACCTTTTATTGCCTCTACCCAAGTCAACTTCGGTCTTCCTCTGCCTCTCTTCACGTTACTATCCTGACTTAGGATTCCGCTACGCACCGGTGCATCTGGAGGTCTCCGTTGCACATGTCCAAACCATCTCAACCGGTGTTGGACAAGCTTTTCTTCAATTGGCGCTACCCCTAATCTCTAATCTCTACCCCTAATCTCTCACGTATATAACCAAGCAAGATGAAAATAACAAAAATTGCTATACTGATCGTTTCCAAAACCTCGAACAGATAGCATTTCAGTAAGTCAGAGACAAGACAAGACACGACGCGACTCATGTAAAAAAAGTGAGCTCAGTGAAGTTCAAAATATTTATACCACAAAAAGTGGAGGAAAAAGGTAGGTTAAACAAAGTTACTCCAAAATTCTAATTCCAGTGCTTATAAGAATGCAATTATATTTTCCAATGCATTAGGACTAGTAATTTTGAAAAAAAAGGATGCACTTCATGATGCCAGAAAACAAAACAGACACCAATATTCAGGCAATACCAATAAACCATAGCAGACTTACCGTCTTTCTGGCCTCTGCTTGGAGTTTCTCCACTTCCAAAGCCTTGCGCTTCTCTTCTAATTTTGTGTAAAACTGAAGAATCAACAATGTTTTGATTACTCAACTGACTCTTTAAATCCAAACATCAATCATGATATTGCGCCACGAAATAACACGTGTACCTCTCCTCTCTTCTCAGCACGATTAGCACAGACGAATGTAGGTGCAACAGCAACAGTTGTCTTCTTAGTTTTTCCAGCTCTTGCTGAAGTTACAGTTCTGTACACAGCTCAGGAAATTGGGGAATACAAATGAAGCAATCTTTTTTACTAACAGTCAGTTATAAAGGCATAGAAAAGTGTTCCGTCCACAATATCTGCATAAAAATATTAAAGAAAAATAAGACACTAAACAGACAGAACTTAAGATCCGCCGGAGAATTCAACGTGATCCATATTTGAAAAGAAGAAAGGATACGAAGTGACAGAATATGAGTCCTCTTCTTGACTGTGAGAAGTATTGTCAGATTGGAGAGGCTTCCTGGGTGTGACTGATGGACTCTGCAAATCCACAAATAGTACAAAGTTTGTCACTAAAGTTGCCTACTTTCATGTCCAAAAGTGAATTTGGCAGCGTAAGGCAAATAGAAGACTGTCTGAGAAACAAAGAGAAGTAGATGAAGCCCAAAGGGTACAATTCAAAGGAGGGTACAGATGACTACCAGACCTTCTTTGCCATGCTTCTCGGTGAGGAGCTACTTTTATCCGAAAGTTTTTCCCCGCTGCTGGTGGGATGAGGAATTGGAGCACAATTTCCTGCTCCGGATGACCTTCTTTCAGGTGCAACAGTGCATGGCTCAGGGAAGGTAAGGCTAGACCCTTGCTGTCTAGCTACTGCAGGCTTTGCTGGTGTATTGCTGAGAGAAGACTCCTGATGATGAATCAGCTTGGGCAGGTCTGGGTTTACAGTCACATCTTCCTGGCCGTTGCTGTCCATATGTGAGTTCATAGCATAAGGGTTCTCTTGCCTTCCTGAAGAATCTTCATCATGGCTGCCACTCACAACTTCCTCATGATCAGCATTTCCGTTAGGTGGACATATAACTACACAATCTGATTCTTCATCAGTAGACATATCAACTTCTTTCCCCATTGCACTGCATTTTTTATTAAAAAAACATATATAAATATTTGTGTGACTGCAAAACCAGATGGAGCCTTGAAGCGCCTTGCATATCAAATCATATAGAATAATAGAGTCAAACAGGACTATAACATAGCGCTCCCATCAATTGTTTATATAACTAAAAGAACAACTAATTAATATAAGCATATGCATTATCAATGACATGCAAGCAACTACCCTTACAACCAAGCAGAAAAATCCAATATGCTAAAATCCAACCAACAAATATAGAACAATCATACAAAAAAATGGAGAATTGTGTCATCGGATATTCCTGAAGTCCACATGTAACAAAGATTACACATGCGCTTTTTAAGTTCGAGCCATGAGCAATAGCATAAAACTGGAGAATTTATAGATAATTTTGGTAATCTGTCACTTGGAAGCTTCACATTTAACGCATTGTCCTTGAATCGAAAGTTTCCTCAGGTGCAATATATAAGCTTGCTGAAATGCCAGCCTAGCAAACTCCTAAAAGTGAATCGCAATGTAGCTACAACTTGGCCACATTCACGACAAGAGTTATATTCCAATTTCTTCAAACAATGCACAACGCGACAATGTTTATTTGGATGTTCAAGATTGCAGAGTGCATTTATTATTAACTTCACCTGGCAATAAATACCAGCAAAATTTGAATATTTTGTCGTATATACAAAACTCGCGGGAAGCAATACAAGATTTTTTAGCGGGAGCCCTTACATCATGGCCACTAAGACAGAATAATAAATCCTTCACAGCGCATAGCTTAGAATCAGCAAACTTTATTTACAAAACAATTTTGAAAAAACTACAGGATGTGACATTTGAAATATAAAATTAAGCACGGCTGAGTTCAACAACACAACTAGAAACATTCAAAAAAAGCTATATCACAATCACAAGCACACCCATTAGACAACCATTTCACAAGAACACGAGGGCACGACCATGAATAATCAGTCAACGCCCCTATTCCACAATTTATTTAAGGATCTACGCTAATGCCTGATTCCCATTGTTTGCAGGGAAGCCAACTCATTACCCAGTTAATGCCTTCCACGCAGGCTACAAACGAATACCGGCCATTTCAAGCACTACTAGTTCAGAGAAAACCAGACATTTCAGCTATATCATATCACACGACGAGGAACCATTCGAGAGCCGCGGGCGTTCACCCCCCACACGCGCGCGAAACCCTAATCCGCGCCCACCAGCCCAGAACTCACCCGAGAAATCGCGCAAATCACCGGAACCACCCCCACGAATCGACACACCAAACCACCCGGATCCACCGCGCAGCTCAGAAACCCAACGAGCGCAAGGCGCAGCCACCGAAACACCCCCCCAACGCCCACAACAGAAACAGGATAACAGCAGAGAGAGAGAGGCCAGCGCCATTACATGTTCCCGGCCGCCTCGCCGGGCAGATCCCAGCGCCGCCTCGCCGCGGCCCCGGGGTCCCCGCCGCCCCCGCCGTTGGCCTCCGCCGCGGCCGCCGTGGTGCCGACCGTTCGGTACCCGGACCGTCAGCTCCCCCGCGCCGCGCACCTACCGCTCCCGCCGACTGAGTCAGCGGAGGCGGCCGCCGACCCCGCCCCGCCTCGCTTCCTTCCCTCGCCGCCCCACCACCGCGCCTCGCTTCGCGCAGAGCTCGCGCGGCCCCTCCTCTGCCTGCCTGCGTGCGCTCGTGTGTGTCTGGGCGCGGGTCGCGGCCAGGCGTGGGGCGGTCGGCTGTTTGTGGAATTGTGGGGGCGGACCGCAGGGGGGGTGGGCCCGGCGGTGAGGGTACCGCCCGGGGCCACGGGCGGAGGTGAGGGTGTGGGACCTGAGGTGAGGCCCGAGGGTGCCGTGCCGCGAGAGGCAGAGAGGCACGGCTGGGGGGTTGATTTTGACCAGCCACGTGGAAATTATAGATTAGTTAGCGCAATTTTTTTTTATTCAAGTTAGCACAATTTTTTCTGTAATAATAATGGATAAAACTGTTGCCTAGAAGACATAAATCGACATATCCCCCTATTTTTCTATGTGATGATTATTTATATATAGAGTGTTTCTTTGTTGCGAGGATATTGTCTAGTGTGAGTGAGCATGATGCGTCAGCGGCAACGAAAACTGACGTCTCAACTTACTAGTAGTAGTAGTGCTTGCTTGTTGCATGCCTGCATTTCATCGTTCAATCTGTTGGTGGTTGCTGCGCAGGACCAATGGACCATGGAACACTTATGTGCGCTCGTGTAGTTCTTTTCTTAGGTGATGTGTCTCGAAAGTGCACCTGTGGTGCATCCTGACACATGGGAAATGGTCGGTCCTGATTTTTCAGGTTTCTTTGTTGTCAAATTAACCTGTTATGTTCACTTATGCTGAAATTTGGCTTATATTGATGCTTATATTGAAATGTTATGAGAGGAAAGCATGATTTCATAGCTGAAAAGTAGCTCAAGCGAGCAAAGATTTATTTTTGCTAGTATGTCCAATGTAACACCCCAGGTGTTTGCCACCAGTTAAGCAATGGGTTTGAGCTCAAACATGGCATATTAAGTGATGATGAAGATGTCAAGGTCAAACCTATAGAAACGAGCCCCAACCTAAACTTGGATATTGCACACTAGTAGAGAATAGACATTTGATCCTCGGTCAAAATGGGCTCTAGTCCCGGAATTTTTTGCGCCCGGGACTAGAAATACCTTTAGTCCCGGTTGGTGGCTCCAACCGGGACTAAAGGTCCCTGCCCAATGGCTACTGCGCCAGATAGAGATGGCAGGGACCTTTAGTCCCGGTTGGAGCCACCAACCAGGACTAAAGGTATACTTTTACTCCCGGTTGGTGGATCCAACCGGGAGTAAAAGTCTACTCCCGGGCCGTGGCTGCGCTCGGGGTTGGAAAGTTACCTTTAGTCCCGGTTGAATCCACCAACCGGGACTAAATGTTCTCCCTTTATATATCGGCCGTCTCCTTCTTCCTCCCCGAGCCCGAGCTCAGCACATTTTGAAGCTCACTGCACTAGTGTTCTTGCTTCCTCCCTCCCTCCATTGTTCCTCCATCCATTCTTCGATTCCTCCGTCGATTTCTTCGATTCCTCCGTCGATTCTTCAGTTGTAAAGGTTACCAATCTTATACTCTCATTTTTCACCATTTTCTTATGCCATTTTGTTCACTATATATATTTATGGTTCTTTATTGTGGTTTTTTTTCATTTGTAAGCAATTTGAGCTCAAAATCACTTCAAGCTTGCATATTTACATGAAAGAAGGTTAAAGTATATATAAATATAAACTTAGAAAATAGTTAGAAAATTATAGCAAATCCGTACTAGTTGAACTTGCGGACCGTGTTCAGCTCGGCGAGCATGTTCTCTGCCGAGCGGTAACGGATGTTAAGGAGGAGCTTTGATTCTACGAGGAAGAGCGACAACGGTCGTGGAAGACCGTGTTCCCTTCCCCGTAGAATCGGAGCTCTTCCTTGACCAAGTACGGTGCCGTCCGGTGGAGAAATGCTCATCGAGATGATCACGTAAGCAAGGTCAACTAGTACGGATGGTTATTTATTCATATGTCCCGATATCGTCGCAGTAGTCTGTCAATCACCGTACCTAAACGTAGTATATATAAATATAAACTTAGAAAATAGTTAGAAAATTATAGAAAATCCGTATTAGTTGAACTTGCGGACCGTGTTCATCTCGGCGATCATGTTCTCTGCCGAGCGGTAACGGATATCAAGGAGGAGCTTTGATTCTACGAGGGAGAGCGTCAACGGTCGTGGAAGACCGTGTTCCCTTCCTCGTAGAATTGGAGCTCTTCCTTGACCAAGTACGGTGCCGTCCGGTGGAGAAATGCTCGCCGAGATGATCACGTAAGCAAGGTCAACTAGTACGGATGGTTATTTATTAAAACATGTTTTTGAGCTATAATGTATTAAAAATGAGTATAGAGATCTAGATAATTTTATAGTTTCTTAATTTTATTTGTTTATAAAAGAAGAAATTTATAGTGTATTAAAAAATGAGTATAGAGAGTAGATGGCAACTGCTTCCGGGTCCTCGGCCTCTCATGGGTTTCCAAAGCGACTTAGGTCGGGCCTCCCTCTCATTCCATGCGGCAAGTGTCGTGATGAGACGAAGATTGTGATAGAGTACCGAGTGAAGAAGGAGGGTCCCAACAAGGATCGTATCTTCTACAAGTGTCCGGATCGCAATGTGAGTTATTTTATCGTATTTAATGATTATGGTTAGTTTATACCTATTTTCATGATGGTTGTGATTAAAGTTCTAATTTTTTGTTTTAATTTTAGTGGGATGGCAGTGGACGATGTTCAGGCTTCTACTGGGAGGAAGAGTATGTTGAACTCGTGCAAAAATATCTTGCACAACAAGCAGATACGGCGGCTAATGAGGCAGTGATCCAGCCGAAGAAGCCCAAAGATGTTGCACAATCGGAGGATCTGTCTGTTTTAGTTGAGATTGGTCGCGAAATCCTTGTGCTCCTGAAATGTATTTTAGCTTTAGTTCTTTTAGTGGTAGTTGGGATTGTCTACATTGTAGCGATGCTTTCATAAATTTGTATCTTTTGTGGTGGCACGCATGTTGTATAAATAATTAATTATGATCTAGGTTTTAATATGGTATTTATGTCATGTAATGCAGATGAGCCATCATTGGATGTATAATGCTGATCGCCGCTCCCAAGAGTTCATTGACGGTGTACATTCTTTGTTACGTGCGGCCGAGGCAAACAAACGCGACGGTTTCATGTGCTGCACATGTGCCATATGTAAGAATATGGTGGAATATCCTTGCTCAAGGACTCTTCATTCACACTTGTTCAAGTCGGGTTTCATGCCAAACTATATTTGTTGGACAAAGCACGGAGAAACTGGTGTTGTAATGGAAGAAGGTGAAGAAGAACAATGGGACGACAATGATATTATTCCCGATGGTACGTGCTTCAATGATACTGCAATGGGAGAAGCTGAAGAAGAGGTAGCCATAGAAGATGAGCCAGCTGATGATCTTTCTCAGGTCATTCGTGACGCACAAAGAGAATGGGAAAGTGAAAAGGAGAAGATCAAGTTCGAGCGGATGCTAGAAGATCACAAGAAATTGTTGTACCCAACTTATGATGCAGGGCAGAAAAAGTTGGGAACCACACTAGAATTGCTGCAATGGAAGGCAAAGAATGGTGTATCTAACAAGGGATTTGGAGAGTTACTAAAAATCCAAAAGAAGATGCTTCCGCAGGACAATGAATTGCCCGCCACTACCTATGAAGCAAAACAAGTTTTCTGTCCTATGGGGCTAGAAATAGAGAAGATACATGCATGTCCTAATGACTACATCCTGTACCGTGGCAAAGAGTACGAGAAATTGGATGCATGCCCGGTATGCCATGCGTCACGGTATAAGATCAGGCGAGATGACCCTGGTGATGTTGAGGGCGAACGTCCGTGGAAGAAAATCCCTGCCAAGGTTATGTGGTATGCTCCTATAATACCACGCTTGAAACGTCTGTTCAGAAACAAAGAACATGCAAAATTGTTGTGATGGCACAAAGAAGACCGTAAGGTAGACAATATGTTGAGACACCCTGCTGATGGGTCCCAGTGGAGAGCAATTGACAGAGAATTCTCGGAGTTTGGAAATGACGTAAGAAACTTAAGGTTTGCTTTAAGTACAGATGGTATCAATCCTTTTGGAGAGCAGAACAGTAGTCATAGCACTTGGCCTATTACTCTAAGTATCTACAATATTCCTCCTTGGTTATGCATGAAGCGGAAGTTCATTATGATGCCTGTGCTCATCCAAGGCCCGAAGCAACCTGGCAATAACATCGATGTGTACCTGAGACCACTTATTGACGAACTTCTCATTTTGTGGAATAAAGAAGGTGTACGTGTGTGGGATGAGTACAAATAGGAACACTTTGATCTGCGAGCATTGTTGTTCGTAACAATCAATGATTGGCCTGCTCTAAGTAATCTTTCAGGACAGTCAAACAAGGGATATAATGCATGCACACACTGCTTCGGTGATATTAGAGGTGTATTCTTAAAAAAATGTCGAAAGGTCGTGTACCTTGGCCATCGTCGATTTCTTCCTGCAAATCACCCCGTAAGAAAGAAAGGCAAGCATTTTAAAGGGAAGGCAGACCACCTGACCAAGCCTCGCAACCGAACCGGTGAGGATGTACTCGATATGGTCAATGATGTGAAAGTTGTCTTTGGAAAAGGACATGGAAGCCAACCTGTTCCGAACGACGCTAACGATCACGCACCCATGTGGAAGAAGTCCATATTTTGGGACCTACCCTATTGGCAAGTCCTAGAGGTCCGTAGCTCGATCGACGTGATGCACCTGACGAAGAATCTTTGTGTGAACCTACTAGGCTTCATGGGTGTTTATGGAAAGCCTAAGGACACATTTGAAGCACGACGGGACCTGCGTTGTTTGAGAGAAAGAGACAACCTGCATCCAGAGAAGACAGATGATGGACACCATTACTTACGTCCTGCTAGCTACACTCTAAGCAAAGAGGAGAAGGAAATCATGTTTGAATGCTTAAACAACATCAAGGTACCATCTGGATTCTCCTCGAATATAAAGGGTATTATAAATGTGCCAGAGAAGAAATTCTGTAACTTAAAGTCCCATGACTGTCACGTTCTCATGACGCAATTACTTCCAGTTGCATTAAGAGGAATTCTACCTCCAAATGTACGTCTAGCCACTTTGAAGCTATGTGCATTCCTCAATGCAATTTCTCAGAAGGCAATTGATCTAACTGATCTAGCTAAACTACAGAATGATGTGGTTCAATGTCTCGTCAGCTTTGAGTTGGTGTTCCCTCCTTCTTTCTTTGATATTATGACACACCTCCTAATTCACCTAGTCAAGGAGATTTTCACTCTTGGTCCTGTGTTCTTATACAACATGTTCCCCTTAGAGAGATTCATGGGAGTCCTGAAGAATTATGTTCACAACCGTGCTCGCCCAGAAGGAAGCATCGCCAAGGGCTATGGAACAGAAGAGGTCATTGAGTTCTGTGTTGACTTTATTCCCGACCTTGACTCGATTGGTGTTCCTGAATCGAGACATGAGGGGAGACTAAGCGGAAAGGGGACACTAGGGAGGAAAACATATATTGGTACGAATGATGATTATTTCAATAAAGCGCACTACATAGTTCTACAGAACTCCTCTTTGGTAGATCCGTATATTAAGACACACAAGGATCTCTTACGATCCAAGTTTCCAGGGAAGACTGAAGCTTGGATTACGCGTAAGCACATGGAAACTTTCGGCGGTTGGTTGCGAAAAAAATGTCAAGGTGATGAGAGCATCCATGAGCAACTGTATTTATTGGCTATGCAACCATCATGGCATATCATCACATACAAAGGGTATGAGATAAATGGGAACATATTCTACACAGTAGCCCAAGATAAAAGGAGTACCAACCAAAACAGTGGTGTCCGCATAGATGCCACAGACCCGAATGGGAATAAGCAGACATATTATGGACGTATAGATGAAATATGGGAACTAGAATATGCACCTACTTTGAAGATCCCATTGTTCAAGTGCCAATGGGTCAAGGTGACCGGAGGCGGGGTAACAGTAGACAACGAGTATGGAATGACAACAGTAGACCTTAGTAATATTGAGTACAAAGACGAACCATTCGTCCTTGCCAAGGATGTGAATCAGGTGTTCTATGTCAATGATATGTCTACCAAACCAAAAAGAGGGAAAAACGATAATGACTCAACCAAAGAGCCAAAGCGCCACATAGTTGTTTCAAGGAAAAGAGTCATCGTGGGAATTGAGGACAAGTCGGACATGTCAGAAGATTATGAAAAGGATGACCGAATTCCGCCCTTCAAAGTGAACAAAGACCCTAGCATCTTAGTAAATGATGAGGACACTCTATGGTTACGAAGCGATCATAACCAAGGGACATAAGTAAAGAAGAAGTTCACTGCTGTGCCTACTTGATGATATAGTGATTTAATGTAGTGTGTGTTTGAGATATTATGTAATAATTGTGAATTCAGATGCTTATTATGTCATGTTTCAAATTAAATCAATGTTTGATTTGGTGGGATTTCTCTCTCAAAAAGGTAAATTAGGATACTGAGTGATGAAAAATTAAAATATTAACGTTAAAATGATGTGAAAACAAATTTCCTGTCCAAAACCAATAGTTTTAATAATTTTAATTAAACACTACATTTTTGCATTAACGAAATAATAAATATTAGTTACATTATGTTTTATAATTGTAACAAAAAATAAAAAAAGTTAGGTTATAGATTTTTCCTATGTGCAATAAAGAAAAAGAAAATCCATATTTTTAACAAAATAATTTTATGCCTTTTATTTAATTTACTATGTATTTAACAAGAAAATCCATATTTCTATTAAAAAGTCTGCTCAAAATAGGCGGGAAACGAAACTGCAGGCCACCTTTACTCCTGGGTGGGAAGCCCACCTGAGAGTAAAGGTGGGCTGCAGTTTCGTGGCCCGCCAAAAAAAACGCTTTACTCCCGGTGCGTGTTACCAACCGGGAGTAAAGGTATGCGTGTTACCAACCGGGAGTAAAGGTATACCTTTACTCCCGGTTGGTAACACGCACCGGGAGTAAAGGGACCTTTACTCCTGGTTGGTAACACGCACCGGGAGTAAAGGACCTTTACTCCCGGTTGGTGGCTGGCACCGGGAGTAATTCTCTCTGATATATAACCTCCAGCGCCTGGCGCAGATCGATCCGCTCGTCTTCTTCCTCGTCGAACACCGCTGCCCTCTTCTTCCTCGCGCCGCCGTCTGTTCGCCTTCCGTGACACCGCCGCCCTCTTCTTCCTCGTGCGGCCTCCACCGCGCGCGCCCGTGCCCCTCCTCCGCGCGCGCCCGTGGCCCTCCACCGCGCCCTCCTCCACGCCTGAGGCCCTCCACCGCGCCCGTGGCCCTCCACCGTGCCCGAGGCCCTCCACTGCCGAGCTCGAGGTGATCAGTTCGTCGATCTCTTTGTACATTCTCAGACGGTGGCCGGAAACTAGAACATTGTTTGATGAATCTAAAACACTGCCTTTGCTCAATAGAAGAATTTTTTCTATCTTAGATCAATGTTTGTTAACGAAATTTTATCCAAATATATTCATGTAGGGTCTTTTTTTTGAAGGATTTGTTGTAGGATATATAATGGTCAAATAGGAACTCAATTTGGATACCCAGTTTGTAAACTAAGCGTTTTTTAGTTTATAAAAAATATCACATGTGATGATGTAAGCATGGTTGGAGTTGCATGCATGGCTACAGACAATGAAGGAAAACTTCAACGTTTCTTCATTTGTGAACTTTGAATATACAGATATAATATATTAATGTTGCTAAAGTAATATGAGCATTACATATTTTTTCCAGGAAGACTATCTTCAAACTTTATATTATAGCATCAGAGATCGCCTGTAGAAGAAGAAAATAAATTCTCATCATTTCGGAAATAGTAATGGTTATATTAGCAATAAGACACATATACTTACATTTCATAATGACTTATACTTACATTATCAGCATAGAATTTTCTCATATGATGAATGACTACATGGTTCACATGGTACATAGGATCACAACATCACGCACCGACACCGCCCTGGCCCGCCTCACGTCGTCGTCGTCATCAGCACACCGGCCCGCCTCACGTCATCGTCGTCAGCACACCAGCCACCGCGCCGACACGTATATATACGTCATTTGTATTCATATGCATATATATATACATCGCGGAGCACCGCCGCCCTCGTTCGCCCATGCGTTTCTATGTATACGGTGGAGCACCGCCGCCCTCGTTCACCCATGTGTACAGACATATATACGGCGGAGTGGAGCACCGCCACTCTTGTCACACCGCCCTCTCTCGTGGCCTAGTTGATCAACATTTGTATTATCGTTATCGTTAATGCTAAACAATCACACCAGGGCGAACCACGCTGTTGATGTCACCGACGTGGTTCGCCCTAGTCACCGACGCAATTCGCCCTCGGCCGTTTATGTATAGCCCTAATTCACCCTAGTACCGACGCAGTTCGCCCTAGTGTGGCGAATTGCGTCCGTGACCGAGGGGCAAGATTTAATAATGCATATTGTTCGTAGATTTTACGCATGTAAGCAAAGATTTGACGTACTATATATTGGTTTTGTTTTTTGAAGCTAGATGGCCGACCCGAGAAACATGGATGAGGAGGAGTTGATGATGAATTTAATCAACACTGGCACTCAAGTTGCCGGCGATGATGGTGCTAAAAATAACGTGCAAGAGGATGCAGATGACGGGAGTCAGTACTTAGCTCTTGAACAAAATGAGCAACAACATATTGGCCAAGTATATATTTTTTATTATTAGCTATATATATTATCATATGTCTTATGTGTGCTCATGACATTAAAAATAATGTTTATGTTTTGTAGCCCTCTGGATCGACATCAACAACTACAATGAAGAGTAAAAATGTTTGAGGTCCCAAAAAGCCATTGGAGGGCCGCTTCATCATCTCGGAGTTCAATGTGGATACAGGAGAACCGGGGGGCCGAATAAAATGAAATTTGTGCACCACTGTGGTTACCTTGTATGGGACTGGCTCCCGATTAGTACCCGTGAATGGAAGAAGAAGACCAATGCTCCTCATATCAGTTTTGTCTCCGATCGTGACAAGGCGTTAATTTGGAAAGATGTCTTGGTACATTTCACGCTCCAAACAGATGGTTATGATGATATAATAGATGGTGATGAATTGAAGGAGCGAGTTAGGGATTGGGCAATGAAGAAGATGGCCACCCAGTTTCAGACTTGGAAGAAACACCTATACACGACGTATGTCAAGAAGAACATAGCACCAGATTTTACTGTCCTAGGCCCGATCTCAAAGCAGAGGCCCTATTGGGATGAGTTTGTACAGTACAATACTTCGGAAGAGGGTGTGAGTCAGGTGATAAAGAACCAACGTAATGCCCAACAGAAGACATACCACCATAACTTGGGATCAGGTGGCTACCCGACTGCTATTAAGAAGTGGAACAAAATGGAAGCAGACCTTCTTACCAAGGGTATCAGACCAGAATCACTCGAGTGGGGAGAACGTGCAAAGAATTGGTTTTTCACTCATGGGGGAACACTAGACCAGGAGATAGGGAAGTGCGTTTATGGCGCAAGACTGCAAGAAGCAGCAGAAAGATTGTTTTATGCTCAGAGAGCTACTGCTAGTGGTGCGTTCAGGCCCAACAGAGAGAAGGATGAGCTGACATACGCCATCGGGACTATTGAACATGGTGGCCGAACTAGAGGCAAAGGAAGTGTCTCGTGGGAGCATGGATTCCCTCAAGATAGACCTTCCTACAGAAGTCACCAGAGAAAGAAGGAAGAAGAGGCACAGCGGCTCCAGAGGTTGGAGGAAGCGGTGCGTGAAGCACAGGAGCTGGAAAAAAACCTTGAAGCGAGAATACAGGAGGAAATCAGAATGCAAGTGCAAATAGTAGTGAGTGCAAGCAAGCAGGCATCAGAGCTAGGAATCAACATTAGCCAATCTGTTCAGTTGAAAAGCAGATGCGCTTCCACGGAGATACCAAATCAAGGGGACACAGGACTGCGCTTCCTTGTGGATGACGTCATTGAACCTTGTACAACGTGTGAGCTACACATTCCGAAGGAGAATTTCACAATCAAGGTG
>NW_027097082.1:0-14944 GCF_019320115.1 Miscanthus floridulus | reverse complement strand
TTTGTTTGCTAACAGTTAGGCTCATAAGCTATGGAGCTTTTTTTTTGTTTTGCTAACAATTTTGGCTCATAAGCAATGGAACATTTATTTATCTTTTTATCGCTTCTGGCTTAGTCTCATCAAGCACGGAGCATGATGATCTTTTTATTTAGTCACATTAGAGCATCATATTTTTTCTTTAGCTTTAGCTTCAGTTTAGGCTCATGAAACTACGGAGCACAAATTTTCTTTATACAGTTTAGGCTCATGAAGGAGCTTCTTTTTTTTGTGTGTTTCAGTTTAGGCTCAGGAAGGAGCACAAATTTTCTTTATACAGTTTATGCTCATGAAGGAGCTTTGTGTGTGTGTGTGTGTTTCAGTTTTGGCTCATGAAGGAGCACGAATTTTCTTTATACAGTTTAGGCTCATGAAGGAGCTTCTTTTTTTTATACAGTTTGGGCTCATGAAGGAGCTATATTTTTTTGTTTCAGTTTAGGCTCATGAAGGAGCACATTAGCTTCAGTTTAAACTCGTGAAGCGATGGAGCATTGTGATTTCTTTTTCTTGATGCTACAGTTTAAGCTCATGAAGCGATGGAGCATAATATGCATATTTCTCTGTGTAGTAACGCTTTAGAAATTTTCCCTTTACTGGCAGTGGGCAATACTCGCCATCCGGAGATATGATTCTATATGCACCGCTAGAGTAGACGTCCTTCACAATGTACGGGCCTTCCCATTTAGGCTCGAATTTGCTTTGCATTCGGTGAGTAATATTCATAGGCCAAATGATCGCGAGAACCAAATTCCCTTCTTTGAACGACCTTCTTTTTACGTGCTTGTCAACAGCCCAAGACATTCAATTGGTGTGTTTCATCGACTGTTTTTTTTTTTGTTTTGACAACATGTTTCAACGACTGTTGAAAATTGGAATCGAGGGACTAAGAATGTGTTTGGTTTATGAGGTAGTTCATCATCATTTTACTCGATACTTTTATTTGCTTTATTTACGAAATGGAATGAGTTATGTGTCAGCACCTCTCCGACAATTGAGCCCTTCCTATTTCCTAATTTGTCTAAACATGTGTAAGCAATTGTCTACTCCGTACGTACGCTAGCCGCAGGCAAACGACGCAGCAGTATGAATTGGGCCGGGTACATTCCCGTGATCCACGCGTACCTACTAGTACTACCCCATCAGCGTATAATTGAAGGTGTCACAAACATGGCGTGCAACACCCGTCCTTGTGGTGCCCCATGAGGCCATGACCATGACTCCATGAGCCGTCGGTTTCATCGCGGTGTACGGCACAGACGGATCGGACAGAACCTGAAACCTGCTGCTGCCACCTCGCAGTGCACTGCAGGCTCGTCAGAGCATAATCACCGGAGATCGAGGGGTTGCCAACATCAGAGTGACAGACGGACAGACGGACGGGACTGATCGGCGGCCAGTCCCATCCGCCGCCGGCGACTAATCCACATCGAGCGATTAGCACGGCCACCAACGCTTTAGCCAGAAGCGAAGCGACGCCAATGAGTGCCACGCTAGTAGCCGGCCTGCCGGCTGCCATCGATGATCCATCGTGCCGTCTGCCCGTCTTGTCACACTCCTCGCTCCCACCCAACCGAACCCATCGCATCGCTTGCTGTCCTTCGTACGTGACAGTGTGGGCCCACCTCCAGCTTCTGCCTCTTACTGGCTAGCTTCCTTAACCCAGGCAGGTAGGCAGGCATAGCTAGCAAGCGTACGTACGTGATTAGCCCGCTGATCCCGCTATTAGTTCGGCCATCATCGATATATTGTCTTGTTGGCGTCCCTCCGATATGATCCGGCTGCCTGCTGATTGGTCGTCGGTGTTAGAAGTTAAGATCGACTAGTAGCAGTAGATCTAGCGGGTGTTAACTGACATTTAGAATATGGAGTAAACTCTAGAACATGATCTAGTGCGAAGAAAGAGAGAGAGAGGGGATGTGGGGTAGCAAACCATCGGCCACCTTCGAGGAAGATGAGCTGTCCATTGCGTTGGTGTCGGTGACGCGGTGGAGACGCGGTCGTAGAGAGGTGGTGCAGAGTCGACGGTGCAGAGGCGGCGGTGGCCGGTGGTGGTGCTTCCCGTCGCTGGCAGCACCCCCTCTCTAGATCGGCTTAGGGTTAGGATGTAGGTGGGGTTGTGGCGGCGCAGGTGAATCTCATGCCTTGTGTCCCAGCCCCACCTCCCTTTTTTATGGTGCTATGCGACGGGGGCCCACCAACCATAGTTAGATTGGGCGCCCCCGATCAGGGCGCGGATAAGGCCCAATTGGTGGGATCAATCTAACATTCTCTCCCTTGATCTCACCTTATGACTTAAACTTAACTTACTTTATCTTGTTCCCATTCTATCACAGATCAGTACATAGAGCGTGCCTCATTGTCACGGTCAGTTGCCATTAGATTAACAGCTACAATGCACCTCTCTGTTTTGAAACAGATTCTCAACTATGCCCTTATTGTCCAGGAATCATAGGTTTTTCCTTAAACCCATGCCGGCTAAGTGTTCTCTGAACACGTTGGGTGGTAAGCCTTTTTATAAGCGGATCCACGAGCATCTTTTCTGTTTTATATGCTCAAGACTAATTATATGATCCCAGACTTTATCTTTCACAACATAATAATTTATGTCAATGTGTTTGGCAGCACCACTTGAGTTATTGTTGTGAGCATAACATAATGCTGAATTATTATCGCGGTATAACTTGAGTAGCTTATGTATGTCGTCCATTACTTTCAACCTGGGCATAAATTTCTTCAGCCAATAAACCTGCCCTGTGGCCTCATAACATGCTACAAACTCGGCACACATTGTGGACGATGTAGTGATGGTTTGCTTTGAGCTTTTCCACGATATAGCTCCTCCTGCGAGAGTGAATATGTATCCTAACGTGGACTTTCTGTCATCTCCCGCATAATCAGAATCTATATATCCCTCTATGTGCAGGGAATCAGATCTTCTGTACATTAGCATAAGACCCTTCGTACCTTGCAGGTAACGCAAAACTTTCTTTACTAATTTCTAGTGTTCTATTCCTGGATTACTCTGATATCTGCTAAGTAACCCAATAACAAATGCTAAGTCAGGACGAGTACACACTTAAGCATACTGTAAACTTCCGACATAGCTGAACTATATGGAACCGCTTTTATTTGATCGATCTCATATTAATTCCTGGGACATTGAAATTCTTCCATATCTATCGCCCTTGACTATGAGAGCAGGATGGAAGACTATAATTTTGCATACTATATTTCTTTAGAACTTTTTCTAAGTATGCCTTTTAGTGATAATCCTAAAACCCTCTTTTTCTCTAGTCTCGGTGAATTTCTATTTCTAGGACTGAACGAAGCTTCACCGAGATCCTTCATATCAAACTTCGAGGACAAGAACTTCTTTGTTTCTAGTAGTAGATTAACATCACTACTAGCGAGCAAGATGTCATCCACATACAAGACTAGGAAAATATATTTCCCATTCTTGAACTTTGTATAAATGCAATTGTCCTCTATATTTTCTTGAAACCCAAACTTTCTTATTGTACTATCAAACTATCAAATACCACTGTCTTGAAGCCAGTTTTAATCCATAAATGGATTTCTTTAGGTGGCATCCCATACATTCTTTTCCTTCCACAACAAAACCTTTTGGTTGTGCCATATAAATATTTTTCTCTAGATCCTCATTTAGGAACACCGTCTTTACATCCATCTGATATAATTCTAAATCGTAATGTGCTACAAACGCCATTATGATTCTAAAAGAATCATTACATGAGACTGGATAAAATGTCTCATTATAATCTATACCTCTCTTTGTGTGAAGCCTTTCGCCACAAGCCGCGCTTTGAATCTTTCTATATTTCCTTTGGAGTCATGTTTGGTTTTGTAGATCCATTTACAGCCTACTGTCTTGGCTCCTTTAGGAATTATTTCTAAGTCCCAAACACCGTTGGTTTTCATTGATTTCATTTCATCTTCCATGGCTTCAAGCCACTTTGATGAGTGAGCGCTTCTCATGGCTTCTTCAAATGAGGTGGGATCACCCTCCATTTGAAATTCCTCACATTAATAAACTTCGTAATCTTTAGGAATGACTGATCTCCTGACTCTTTGAGACCTTCTAAGAGCCTCCTTAGATGACGCTTGTTCTATATAAGGCTGTTGTTGCTCGTCCTCATGTGTGACAACGTGTTCTAAGGGATCCTGAAAGACAGGTTCCTCAGGTTCATTCATTGTTGCCACATGAGAACTAACAACATGTGCTATTACTACAGTGTCTTGCACTATTGATACAACAACAATAGATAGTGTGAAGAATGGTTCCTAAACCATCGGAGTGGGCACGTATACCTGCTTCTCTTTAAAATTAATTTCTCATGCTACCATGCTCCCCCTGATTATATCATCCTCCAAGAACACAACCTGTCTTGTTTCTACAAACTTTGTTTGTCTGTCAGGATAATAGAAGTGATAACCTTTTGACTTTTCTGGATAGCCAATGAAATGACAACTGACTGTCTTGGAGCTTACATAGAATGGATAGTTAATGAACTAATGATGATTGCTAGTAAAATCTAATATAAGAACGCACATTTAGTAATGCCTCCGCAGATGCAATAACCCACAAGCCAAATAAGCCTTGCATATCCTTGGAGTCTTTTATTTTTCTCCTATCGGGTAAGTCTTGCTGAGTACAATCGAGTACTCAGGGTTTTATTCCTCCTGTTGCAGGTGACAGGTGGATGATAGAGCTGACTCTTGTGTGTGAAAACCTCCTAGTGGACTCAGAGAGGATTCCTTTCACGCTACGACCGTAGTATTTATTTATAGCCCTCACTAAAGGTTTTTATAAGAAAAGATGTAAAATCTGCTAGCATCTATCGTATATAAATGTCCACTATGTTATAATCAATTAAGGTAATATTCTGTTATTGTAATAAATGTCCACTATGACTGTAATATTTGCTAGTACATCTAATGATTAAAATATTCATGTACCTAAAAATGAATCATAGTAGACCAAATTGGAATCGAAGTAAAAATTGTTTTCGTAGTCACGAGGGAATAAAATCGAACGACCGGGAAAATTGATATAGTCAAAAGAAGAAGATCCTTTTTGGGCTTCCTAGCTGCTGAAATGTCCAGACTTGGGCCTAGCCCGTTGCCTATTGGATCCGCTGGGTTGGCGCAAGTCGTGATTCGCCCCAATAGGCCGAGTGCTCGCTCACACCGACTACCGCTCCTGTGCTCGCTGCCTCTCTTCGCCGCTCGGTGCTCGGTCGCTCGGCGATGGCATTGGCAGGGGCGCCAAGCCCTAGCGGCGGCCAAGATGACGGCGACTTGCGCCTGCCGGCAAGCTCCCGTGGATGTGCAAGACGGTGACTGCGACTTGCCTCATGTGTCATGTGGCCATGGAGGAAGGAGAGGAGCCACTGAGCCAGGGGCGGTATGGATCGGAGTTGGAGGAACGCTGCTGCCGGTGCCGGCGCCGACGGTCAGGGGTAGAGCAAGAGCAACAGCGACGGCCCGAGATCGTGGTGTACCTCTCGGCAGGGGGGTGAAGGAGAAGGAGAGGTGGAGGAAAGAAGAAAAATAGAGAGAGAGAAAGAAGAAGAGATCAGCCCCTTTTTCAATCTGGTTGTGCATCCGCCACTGCCTATCGGCAGCTAGGCAAACACTATAGGTAAAAATTGGTTCAGTTTCAGTTTCAAATTTTCATCAACCGTTCATTTTTCTGTACTGTACAGAGCTGCTAAATGCCTTGATCGGAGATTTGGAGCAATGAGGTGATGATTCGGATTTTTTTCTCCTAGATCTGAAGATCTATTTTGCATGTACGAGTTTCAATCAAGGAAGGTGCTACACTGAGAAGGGGATCTTTAGAGGATTTGATTGTGAGAAAGTCAAGAAGAGGTTCCTAAGCCATGAAGATCGCAGAATTCACTTGACTAGGCCAACTCGGGTGCCTCGTGAGAACGAGCTCGGGCTCGGTTCGCATGCGGTGCAGGCGAGCACGCTGCCCACCAGCGCTGGTATTCTCACTGGGATTTATTCCCATATTAACTTCCAGTGAAGCCTCTCAATGTGTGGTGCTACAAAAGGACTATAACGTTTCCGTCACCTACAGAGCCTGCTGGTTTCTGGTGATCTCTCTAAGACGCGTCTTCGTATATGTATATAGTTGTAGGTCTGCTCTTGTCCTAGTGGTGTGAGTGTGAGTGTGAGTGTGTGTGGTATAGATGTATGTCTTATGCGAACAGATGTTATAGCTGTATCCAGATGAGAGGTGACAAAAAAAAAAAAAAACTCTGTGCCTCATCCACGTATAGGTCCATAGTTCTTTAGTAGTGGTATGGATTCGCATAATACTCTATTTTTTAATATCTGATGGCTCATTATTTAGTCACTAATTCTTCTGTTCTTTTAATTGGCCAGATTGGTCTTTTCTTCTGTGGATAATCTGATGTGTGCTAAATTTTGGGGGCATCAATATTGTTTACTTTTCTTCGAGAGGTACCACCGGCCCATCTTCACCTATGACATTTAAATAGAAAAAGTCTACATAACTCCCTAAACTATTAAAGGTATACTACTTCACTCTCTAAACTATCAAACCGGATTTTCGACATCCTGAACTTTTCAAAACCGATCAAATAACCCCCGAGCGGTTTTGGATGGTGGTTTGCTACATGTGACAGTGGTTTTATTTATTTATTTATTTATTTATTTCCGCTGAATTTTAAAAAATCATAGTAAAACACAGAAAAATCATAAAATGGATAATCCTAATTTTGTTGGACTTCACATGAGTAGATCTACACAGTGAACTATATAATATGGTATGCTTTAGTACAAAGTTTTTGCTATAGCTTTAGATCTATGCTTTTCTGTAATTAAATAGAATAATTCATAGCTGCAGCCTACCATAAAAATTTCACCACAATTGGACCATAGAAGCTGCAGCTATGAATTATTCTAATTAATTATAGAAAATATAGATCCAAAGCTATAGCAAAAACTTTGTATTAAATTATACCACATTATATGTTCACTATATAGATCTACTCATGTGGAGTCCAACAAAATTGGATTTTTATTTTATGATTTTTCTGTGATTTACTATAATTTTTCAAAGATTTAGCGGAAATAAATAAAAAAAGAAAAATACAAAACCACCGTCACTGTAGAAAAACCGCCGTCCAAAACCGCTTGGGGGTTATTTGACCGGTTTTGGAAAGTTCAGGGGGTAGAAAATCTGGTTTTATAGTTTAGGGGGTGAAGTAGTCTACTCTGAATAGTTGGGGGTTATGTAGATTTTTTCCACATTTAAATACTCCTTTGTTCTAATTTATTCGATATAACTATATGGCACACGAGTGCGAAATATTTTTATTATTATTTAGTTTGTCATCTCTCTCTGGCCCACCTATATTTTCAGCTGGGTTCGTCATTGGTCGCCCCTAGACATCCGAGTTTGGATGCTTGGGGCAGGATTGATGTTTGGTAGGTAGCTTGCCTAGGAGGGCATGAACCCAAACAAGCCCTCCATGCCACGCTGATGTCATGCAAGCATCGAGTGGCTGAGACGTGCATTGTAGACCTACAGACCTAAAGAACACTGGTGTACAATGTAGTTTGAAAGTCAATAAAACCTAAATAGCATGATGAGGCAAGTTTAAGCATGGCACCTGTATTTCACTAAAAAAAATATGTTTTCTAGCCTCTACAACCGTACACAGCCAAATTTTTATAAAGTTATTCAGCTAAACAGCTGATCATAAAAATAGAGAAAATGAGCCTAAGCAGAGCCATCTTTGCTCTTCTATATGTGAGTTCACCTGGGGACTGCGGCCTTAAGTAGCAAGCCTAGGCCTAGCAGTAATATAAGAACAATGAGCTTTCAAGTGATTTACAATTGGTTCCAACCTGAACAAATCTGCCATTCACTGGAAAAGAACCAGTTGTTCTTCCCTCAAATGATGAGATGCACAATGGCTATGCTCTTTATAAAATCCTAATAGAGCTTTATAGAGGTTGAAATTTCAAGGTAAACAATATAACCCATGTGAAAAACCGCATGTCCTATATGGTTATTCAATATGCTTAAATATCAACGCTCTTGCTTTGAATGCTTAAACACTGGTTGCCTTTCAACAAAAGATGCTTAATAAAACAGATGATCCAAGAAAGGATTGTTTTTTAAGAAAAAAAAACTGTCTACAACTTTACTATACTAGCTCATTATACATGCGCATGATGCACATGCACACAGCTCGTGCAGTATGATGCCATGGCTCACGAAACATGTTATTCATCAAGGGGACGCACGGGTAACTTTTTTGTTTTGAGCAGGAAGGGGCTGTAGGTAACTGGTCATGTGCTACCGCTTTGGTTGATCCATAACAGCAATTTACAAGCAATTCAGAGCAATTATATGCTGTCATGCAGAAGAAAAACAACCATGTCCACATTTCCTAAAAAAAACTCATGTCTAACTTCCGAAAGAAAGAAACAAAACTGAGGCAGATGTAAAAAAAAAGGCACTAATAATGATAGTATTATTCTCTTGATTTTATAATTTGGTACATCAAGTCGGCGCACACTGCTTCTTTGTTCGACATTATACAATATTGATATTTGTTTCTTTTATTAGGATAAAGCTCTAAATCACGATTCCAGTACAACTCTTATTAGCTCCTGCTGAATGCTGTGGGTTTAATGCTTGGGACTAACACAAATGACCTTACACTTCATCCACTACTTGTAGTAACTGCATGAGAAGGTGTGGCAGAAGCATACGATGGGTAGTGGTGACTCAGTTTCATATAGACTTCCTGCATTTCTGGTCTTGACTGAGGTGAAGTTTTCAGGCATGAAAATGCCACTTCAACAAGCTGAGCTATTTCTTCCTGCTCCACCGTTGTTGGTGATGATGGGCGCTGGTCCAGCATGTCCTCCACTGCAAGCTCATGATGCTCTGCAATGGAAGCAAAGGTCTGCAGCTCCCTTGGGTATCTCCCCATCACAATCTCCAGGGTAACCACACCAAAGCTGTAGACATCATCATTTTGTCGTCACTACTGATGTGTATGAAAGCTCTGCATTAAAGTAAATCCCTGGAGTTAATATTACCGAATGTGTGGTAGCAAATAAACTGCAATATCATTGGTTATTTGCATGTTGAAACAAGAATTTATTTTTTGTGCAAGAAGCACATGAATACGTACCTAGGGGCTATATAACCATATGTTCCTGCTAATTCACTCCAATTAGACGAATCGGGTTTTAGAATCCTTGCGATTCCGAAATCTGAAACATAAGCCTTGAAAGCTGCATCTAGCAAGATGTTATTACTTTTTATATCACGATGGATAATTGGTGGGTTGCATTCATGGTGCAAGTAGTAGATAGCTTGAGCAACATCTCTTGCAATGGCAATTCGCTTCTGCCAGTCTAACTCCTTTGCAAGTTCCTCATTTTCCAAGATACCATGAAGGTTTCCTCTATCAATGTAATCATATACTAGAAATTTGCACCTTGGATGAGAGCAATACCCATATAGTTTTACGATGCTTCTATGCCGAATTGTTGTCAAGACTTCAATTTCACTAAGGAATCTCTTTTCATCACTGATCCCTTCTTCAGTTTGGTGAAGCTTTTTCACTGCAACCAATCGCTCCCCTTGAAGCTGTGCTTTGTAGACAGTGCCATACCCCCCTGAACCAATGATGTACCTATCACTGAAATTTTCTGTTGCTCTAGTGATATCCTCAAACACTAGCTATTCCCGTCGAAATTCCACACTGAGAGCACATTTATCTATAGTTGTAGCCTTTTGTGTTGTTTTCCTTTTGTTAAGAAACATAAGTAGAACGAAAATTGAGAGAATAATAACGAGGCACACAGGGATAGAAACAGCTAGCACCAAGCTTTGAACTCTTGCTTTGTGATATTCTATTATTGGAGTTGAAGAGCATATTGGCATGCCTGAGAGGTTACTGCAGAGACCTTTGTTGTGAAGGAACCTACTTATTGAGGCATTGTGGAATAGGCGACCCGTTGGAAGAGGTCCTTCCAAGTTGTTGTAGGACACATCAAGTGTTGACAAACTAACCATGCTTGCTAAGGAGGACGGAATGCTCCCATTGAATTGATTATGGGAAAGGTTCAATACCTCTAACATAGCTAAGTTCCCGAGCTCTGGTGGTAGCCCACCTGTGAGTTTGTTATCACTGACATCCAATATAATCTGTAGGTCCAACATATTACCAATGGTCACCTGGCAAATCTCCACTTAGCCTATTGTGGCTAATAACCAAAGATCGCAGACCAGTGCAACTCCCAAGCTCTTGTGGTATGAACCCACTCAAATTGTTCACGGATAGGTCGACGTACTGCAAATTGGTCAGCTGCCCAAATTGGAGTGGTATATGTCCTCAAAGTTGAATTCGCGACAAGTCGAGCTTGAACAGGTTGCCTAGATTGCTTAATTCTGGTGGTATCGCACCAGTTATATTGTTGGAGTGTAGGATAAGTATCTCTAGTTTTACTAGGTTCGATAGCTCTGGCGGCAAGCTTCCGGTGGTCATGTTTTCTGATGCATCAAACGTTGTTAAATTGACGCTTGAAGACCAAGTTTTAGACATATATAGTCCGTGAAGGTTGTTTCTACTTAGGTCTAGCATAAACTAGGTGTGGGTAGGGCCCCAAGCTGGATATATCTCGTGTTATCTTGTTGTTTATTATGTAGAAACTCGTCAAGCTGTTGTAGTTTTTTATGTTAGGTTGATTCTCCACCAAGTTGGACCCAACGGTCAATTGGGTCCTTGATCCGCGCCCTGATCGGGGACGTCCAGCCGTTCTCCTGGCTGATGGACCCCTGTCGCGTAGCACTATAAAGAGGAAGGTGGGGGCCAGGGACGCAAGGGACGAGGTTCACCGTAGCCGCCAGCGCCCCACCGACGTCCTAACCCTAGACCGATCGAGAGGGTGTGCTGTGAGCGACGGGAAGCATCATCGCCTTCGCCGCCGCCACTGGACCGCGCCTCCACATCGCTGCTACCTCGTCGGCAGCGCCATGGCTGCTACTTCCTCTCGACGAGGTACTTAATAGGGTATTGTCAAGTCAAGTTCTACCCACTGATATGCACCTAGAGGTACTATAAATTCCTATCATTTTATACTTGTCGGAATCGGGCCAGTGATGAAACTATTGTCACTAACATCGAGCATTTGTAGGTTTCGACCCTTGCAAATATGGGAGGGCAGTTCCCCCGAGAAAGAGTTGTTAGCCAGGCTGATTAAAACTAACTCAGTAAGATTAGCGAGACTCGCGGCAGAGTACCTGATAGAAAGTTATTGAAGGCATACAGCTCCGTCAAGCTTCTAAGGTTTGCTAGAGTTGCTGGAATGGAACCTGTGAGCTGATTGTCACTGAGAATGAGTCCATATAGGTTGGTGAGATTCGCGAAAGTGGATGGAATTCCACCACTAAAGTAGTTCTCACCAAGTTCAATCTCAGCCAAGTTCATGAGATTGCCTAGAGAAGATGGTATGGGCCCCCATAGCAGGTTCTCCGGTAGATGAAAGAGTTGTACTCTGGTCAGGTTGCCAAGGCTTTCTGGTACTTGTCCAGTTAACAACGAGCTACTTCGCTCCAAATACTCTAGGTTGGTGAGCTTCCCAAGCTCCTCCGGGATCGTCCCCGTGAGGCTGCTCTGATGGATGGCAAGTACAAGCAGGTTCGAATTCGTCAGGTTCCCAAGGGAGGGAGGGATGCGACCAGTAAAATTGTTTTCAGATATTTCCAGCACTCTGAGGTTTCCCATGTTGCCCAACTCAGATGGTATCTTCCCATCGAGCGAGTTGCTGTATCTGAGGTCAGTGGGATTTCTCCCACAAGGTTGTTGTATCTGAGGTCGATGCGCGTGAGGAGCGGGAGAGCGGAGAAGTTGAGCTCACCGATGCGGCCGTCGATGCCGGCGTTTGGCAGGGTGATCTCGGTAACAACCAGGGGTGCGCGGCTGCCGCGGTGTACGGTATCGCACACGATGCCCGTCCAGTTGCTGCTGCATGGGCTCGTTCCCTCTCGCCATGATTCCAGCGCTGGAGAGCTTCGCAGGGTGGACTTCCAGTACTGGAGGAGGGCCGCTTGCTGGGATCTCAGATGTACACCTCCATGATGCACATGCACCGCTGCATCTGCGTGGAGGAAGAGGAGGCACGGCTGGAACAAGAGGAGTATTAGCAATAGTGTGGGTTGCACCTTTGCATGGAACATAGCCATTTTTTCCATTCTACAGTATGTGGTTGTGAATTGTGTGATGCTTGTCCCGGACAGTTGGTTGGAGAGCTCAGAGCTGGGTGTTATTATAAATACACGAGTCGCGAGAACATCTTATCGCCTTGCTTTGTGATATCATGCATGGTCTATTCAGGTTGGCATTTTTATTTGGCAGCTTCCACGAGGTGAAGTTTTTTTCTCCGTTATTATGCAAGGTGGCAAACTATCAAGGAATATTTGTACACATCTTATCGCCTTGCTTTGTGATATCATGGTCTATTCAGGTTGGCCTTTTTGGCAGCTTCTGTGCCAGACTGCCGTGAGCAACACTTGCATATGGAAAATAAATAAATAAATATAGTTGACCAAGGCTCCACGCTGGTACAGAAGTTTTTTCTCCGTTACACAGTGTGGAAACTATCAAGGAAGACAGATGTGTAGCTAGAATAAAATCATACAACTAAGGCGACTTAACGTACCTTCAATTCTAATAATAATTAAATTTTTTATATTGGACAAAATTATAGATTGGTAAAAAGGATAAACAGTGGAAACTTGAAATATTTAACTGACAATTATGAGGAATAAATGTTTCATTTTCAGAAGATAAACACTAAATGAGGAATGTGTTCCGGCTTCATGTGAAAAGTGTTGTGGCTTGACGATTTTTTTTTTTTCAGCTTAACGAGAATATTGTTCTAGATTTATGAGTACAGATTGTGAAAAGGATAAACAATAGACATATGAAATATTTAATTAACAGTTACTAATATCATCATGTGCATGCAGCCTCTCTTGTTCTGGAAAAAAAAGTAGCTTTCTGTTTTCCTATTCCCACTTCAGTCTTCACTAACGAGCGACGTCGGATGGCGACGAGGAATGAGGACCTGAGCGCCGGTGACGAGGAACTTCCTCGCGCGCGCGCCTCCATATTCGTGCCGGGCTCCGCGCGGGTGGAGATGGAGCGGGAGCCGGACGGCACCACGCGGCACGCGCTGCTACGGGTACGTCACCGTCACCGGCCTTCTTCTCGGACCATCAGGGGAACGAATCGTGGCGGCTTTGTGTTAGAAATTTAGGCAATTTTTTTTATGTTTAATTTAAAGTCTGTTTAGCATAGCTTCACGTAGATCCAAAAAAAAATAGCTCTGTTCCTAGTTTTTTCAGCTAAATGGTCTAGTTCCGTGAACTCGAGATAAAAAAAAGCATGGATTTAGCTCCTAGATCCAGCAAATCCACGAAGCACCTCAGGGGTGCTCTGGAAACGCTGGTTTTGAAACTACTCGTGGAGTTGGTGGAAATTACACACCAATGCCATTAATTACACACCCCTGAATACCGACTCGATTTGTGTTTTTCCCCGATGCACGCCAAAGGTCGCTCTTCCATCGGACCTCCGCGACTTTTCTTGTCCACGTGAACGTGCGCCGCCGCCCACACCGCAGCACCGCCCCTCGCCATCCTGGTGGCCTGCGAGCCGCCGGAATGAGGAGATCCGCTCCTCCTGCGCCTCCTCCACCTCCTTCCTCTTCCAATCCGGTATCCAAATCGACACCTAGGGTTGGTCTTACTCGTCCCAGCGTCATGGGTAGCAGTTGGGCTGTTGGTGGCGGCGCCCCTCCATTCCCCTCAGTCCCAATGTCATGTTTAATTTAATCCAGAAAAATAGTAGTAAACTCGTGACAATAAACATGTGCACGTGTGAACTACTAGTGACAACTATGATGAACATATTGATCATGTTTAAGAGCACAAAAGCCTTACTAAACATAGAGATAGTAAGATTAGAAGTATACCCAGCGGAGGGACCCATGTTCAAGGCATCGGCGGCTTCACACGCACTAGTCGACATAGTGCGTTTCTCGATGTCACGGACCATAGTCGATGCAGGACGATGTTTGCAGTGTAATCCCTCAAACGTCCACCGAGAAGTAGACGATCCGAGGAAGAAGAAGATGTCGGCAGTCACCAAGAAGAAGCGAACAGTCGCGGAGACGCTCTCCAAAAACTTGATCGCCCGCACACCCGAGCAGGTGTCACAGATGCTGACGGCGGTTTCGAAGGCCTGCTCTCCCAACTCTCTGTGCGCGTAGATGATTGGGACGGGGAAACTCGGGAGCAACTCAAAAGAAGAACAATGGTGCTATGTATTGTGTCTTGTTTGCACAGCTGAAGGCAATGCAAGCGCTCCTTTTATAAGCATGGAAGGTAGAAGATGAAGCGTAGAGGATGAACCTAGACGTCATGAAGCATCCACCAATTACTAGCATAATGTAATATTGAATAGGGGTTAGTTTGGATCACTTATTTTTGAATATTGAGGTAGCAGTAGTAGTGAAAAAAAACTTAATTGGAAAAATGGTTAGCGGCATGCAGAGTTGGGCAAACATACTGAGGGGCTGTTTAGATCTAGGGACTAAAGTTTAATAGATGCCACATCGGGTATTTGGATACTAATTATAAAGACTAAACATGATCCTAATTAGGCTTATATTCTTCTCGTAAATTAGTCTCAATCTGTGCAATTAGTTTTATAATTAGTCTACGTTTAATACTCCATGCATATGTTTAAATTTTGATATGACAGGGACTAAATTTTAGTAGGAGGAATCAAACAACCCCCCCCCCCCCCCCCACTTATGAGGC